>NC_092338.1:374019285-374319642 GCF_046630445.1 Rutidosis leptorrhynchoides
AGTGGTACAACACTTAAACCACCTGAAATACTTGTAACTTCTGATGAAGCTATTCCTACTCCACAAGAACCACAACCTGATCAGGATAAGGAAAAAGAACCGGTAGTTGAAAAGGTTAATGAAGATAACACAGTTAAGGCTAAACCTTATGTTAAACCATACCAACCACCACTTCCTTACCCGAGTAAAATGAAGAAAGAGAAACTTGAAGCCGAGCAATCCAAATTCTTGGATATGTTTAAACAGATAAATGTAAATCTTCCTTTCATTGATGTGATTTCAGGAATGCCTATATATGCTAAATTCTTGAAAGATCTAATTTCAAATAGAAAGAAAATGGAAGAACTCTCGGCTGTTACTATGAATGCTAATTGTTCAGCAGTGCTGTTGAATAAGATACCAGAAAAATTATCTGATCCAGGAAGTTTCACAATTCCATGTTTTCTGGGTAGTCTTAGTTCAATAGAAGCATAGGCAGACTTAGGTACTAGTATAAATCTAATGCCGTATTCACTATACACTAAACTAGACCTTGGAGAATTGAAACCAACCAGAATAAGCATACAACTAGCCGATCGATCAATAAAATATCCTAGAGGGATAATGGAGAACATGCTAGTTAAAGTTGGTACTTTAGTATTTCCAGTAGATTTTGTTGTTCTGGACATGGAAGAAGATTCTCAAGTTCCTCTCATATTAGGAAGACCATTCTTAAACACGGCTAAAGTAATGATAGACGTGTTCGGTAAGAAATTGACCCTAAGTATAGAGGATGAGAGTGTTACCTTTTCTGTTGATAGAGCAATGCAACAACCACAATCTGCAGATGATACATGTTATTATATTCAAACTATAGATGCACATGCAGAATTATTAGAAGAATTTCCAGAATTACAAGGAACAGGAGAATGTTCTTTAGGAGAAGGAACAGAACAAATTGATGAAGCTGAAATGTTAGCTACACTTATAGCTAATGGATATAAACCAACAACAGAAGATATTCAAATGCTAAAAGAAGAAGACAGATATCGATACAAATCATCGATAGAAGAACCTCCGAAATTAGAGTTAAAGCCACTTCCAAACTATTTGGAATACGCTTATTTACATGGTGAATCTGAATTACCTGTAATAATATCGTCTTCTCTTACTGAAAATGAGAAATCACAACTCATTTCTGTGTTGAAAGCTCATAAACCAGCCATTGCATGGAAGATTCATGATATTAAAGGAATAAGTCCTTCGTAATGCACACATAAAATCCTTATGGAAGAAGGTCATAAAACGTATGTGCAACGCCAATGAAGACTAAATCCTAATATGCAAGATGTAGTTAAGAAAGAGATTATTAAACTGCTAGACGCAGGTTTAATTTATCCAATTTCTGATAGTCCATGGGTAAGCCCAGTTCAATGCGTGCCTAAGAAGGGTGGCATGACTGTCATCACAAATGAAAAAAATGAGCTTATTCCTACTAGGACTGTAACAGGATGGCGTGTATGTATTGATTATAGAAAATTAAATGACGCCACCAGAAAAGATCACTTTCCCTTACCTTTCATTGATCAAATGTTGGAAAGATTAGCCGGAAATAGTTACTATTATTTTCTAGATGGATTTTCCGGATATTTTCAAATTCCAATAGCACCCGAGGACCAAGAGAAAACCACATTCACATGCCCTTATGGTACTTTTGCTTACAAACGCATGCCATTTGGACTTTGCAACGCCCCTGCAACCTTTCAAAGGTGTATGATGGCGATTTTTCACGACATGATGGAAGAATGCATGGAAGTTTTCATGGATGACTTTTCAGTCTTCGGTGATACATTTGAATCATGTCTAGTTAATCTGGAACGAATGCTTATTAGATGTGAACAATCAAATCTAGTTCTTAATTAGGAGAAATGCCATTTTATGGTTAAAGAAAGCATCGTTCTTGGTCATAAAATTTCAAAAGAAGGAATTGAAGTGGATAGAGCTAAAGTAGATGTAATTGCTAAACTTCCACATCCCACCAATGTTAGAGGAGTTAGGAGTTTTCTAGGGCATGCCGGTTTTTACCGACGTTTCATAAAAGATTTTTCTAAAATTGCCACTCCTATGAATAAACTCCTAGAAAAGGATGCTCCATTCATCTTTTCAGATGAGTGTATCAAATCTTTTAATATTCTTAAAGAGAAACTCACTAATGCGCCGATCATGATAACACCAAATTGGAATCTACCATTTGAACTAATGTGCGATGCAAGTGATTTTGCAATGGGAGCCGTTTTAGGACAAAGGATTGAAAAACGATTTCAACCTATATATTATGCTAGTAAGACGTTACAAGGAGCACAAACGAACTATACAACTACTGAAAAAGAACTCCTTGCTATTGTCTTTGCTTTTGACAAATTTCGATCATATCTCGTTCTAGCAAAAACGGTGGTCTATACCGACCACTCTGCTCTTAGATACCTATTTTCAAAACAAGATGCTAAACCAAGATTAATCCGTTGGATCTTACTCTTACAAGAGTTCGATATTGAAATCCGAGATAAAAGAGGAGCAGAAAATCTCGCCGCTGATCATCTTTCTCGTCTTGAAAATCCTGAATTAGAAGTTCTAAATGAATCGGCCATACAAGACAACTTTCCTGATGAATATCTATTGAAGATAGATTATAAAGAAATTCCATGGTTTGCAGACTATGCAAACTATTTAGTATGTGGATTCCTTGAAAAAGGATTATCGTACCAAAAACGAAAGAAATTCTTCAGTGATATAAAACACTATTTTTGAGAAGATCCACATCTGTTTAAAAGTTGTCCCGATGGAATAATATGCCGATGTGTATTTGGAGATGAAGCTAGTAAAATTTTAAACCATTATCACACAGGACCAACAGGAGGGCATTATGGGCCTCAACTAACAGCAAGAAAAGTTTATGATGCTGGATTCTATTGGCCTACAATTTACAAAGACGCACACCTTCTTTGAAAATCCCGTGATGCTTGTCAAAGGGCCGGAAAAATAAGTCAACGTGATGAAATGCCACAAAATGTCATCCAAGTATGTGAAGTATTTGACATTTGGGGTATTGACTTTATGGGTCCATTTCCAAAATCTCATAATAATCTATATATACTCGTAGCCATTGATTATGTATCTAAATGGGCGGAAGCACAAGCTCTCCCAATTAACGATGCACGAGTTGTAGTCAACCTTTTAAAACGTCTTTTTGCAAGGTTTGGAACACTGAAAGCTTTAATAAGTGATCGGGGTACTCATTTCTGTAATAATCAACTTGAGAAAGTTCTTAAAAGATATGGAGTAACTCATAAAATCTCCACCGCAAATCATCCACAAACAAGTGGACAAGTTGAAAATACCAACCGAGCTTTAAAACGTATTCTAGAGAAAACCGTAGGATCAAATCCGAAGGAATGGTCCATTAAATTGGAGGATGCACGCTGGGCTTTTAGAACAGCCTACAAAACTCCAATTGGAACCACACCTTTTAGACTTGTTTATGGAAAAGCATGTCATCTTCCAGTAGAAATTGAACACAAAGCATTTTGGGCTTTGAAGACATGTAATCTTGATTTACATGAAGCCGGACGTCTACGATTAAGTCAACTAAACGAATTAGAAGAATTAAGACATAAAGCATACGAAAATTCGTTAATCTATAAAGAAAGAATGAAGAAATGGCATGATAAAAAATTCAGAAGTTCAAAAGAATTTAAAGAAGGAGACAGAGTTCTTCTTTTCAATTCACGATTCAAGCTATTTCCTGGAAAATTGAAATCAAGATGGTCTGGACCATTCATAGTCAAAAGAGTTTTCCCATACGGAACGATAGAATTAATAAATTCAAATGGGATTGAATTTAAAGTTAATGGTCACAGAGTCAAACATTACATACATGGTCCGATGGAAGTTGACAATGAAGTTAATCATAATTTCACCACCCAAGAAAACCTTCAAAATGAAAACATAAATATGTTATCAACAACATATGAAAAATCAAAATTGGAATATAGGGAGGATTCAAATTTGAGTGATGAAGAAGAATTCCTATACAAACCTCCCATTCCAAGAAACGAAGAAAAATGTGAACAAGAAATTCAAATAGAAATGAAAGAACCAAGGAAAGAACACCCGAAAAAGGTTTACAAACCAACTCGACTTACTAAAGTAGGAGACCCGGGTGAATTTATCATTTCTTGCTTACTTAATGATGGTGCTGTATATAATGGACTCGCAGATTTAGGAGCAAGTGCAAATATTATGCCTCTTTCCTTATACAAAAGATTAGGCATGGGTAAATTAAAACCAACCAAAATAGGTGTTCAATCTTTGACCAAACCATTAAACACCCGGTTGGAATAGCAAATAATTTACTTGTTAACGTGGGAAGTTTGACCTTTGTTGCAAACTTCATAGTGATTAATATGGAGGAAAACCTTGATATTCCTCTAATTCTAGGTCGCCCATTTTTAGCAACCACCGAGGCATTCATTGATGTAAGAGAAGGTAGAATGACACTTAGGGATGGTGATACATCGATCACCTTTGTTAACCAAAAGTTTAGATCTCCACAAACCAAAACTGTTAGACCAATAAAAATGCATAAGTGTGGGGAAGATGAAGAAACACTTAATGAAGATCCAATCACAAAGAATGCCGTTGATGATACGAAATTAGATGAACCCATTTTTAACAGTTCAACGAAGAAACTTTATAAACGGATTCACGATGCTAAGATTAAAGGAAACTTTAAGTTATATAACCGATTAATATCCAATTTATCGTCAAAAGAAAAGGCAATGTTAGTTGAATTTGTGAAAGTTACGGAAGAAATCAACAAATGGATTGAAGTAAAAGTCAAAGATATACAAGTTGTTGAAGATTCAATTGAAAATAAAGTTAATCACAATTTCAACTAAGTATAGGGGGTTTATGTATTTCTATTAGAGTTAGATTGTCTGTTTTCGTGTAGTTCTCGAAAATGGAACCCGAATGGTCTTTCCCTAGCAGACCCTAAAGAACTAGTCTTCTCCCCCCATTCTGAATTTTTTTTTTTTTAGGAAATGAAGACTGCCTGTGAACTAAACCATGGTCTAATGCTACACGCTTTGATCACTAAACGTAATAATGACACACTTCCTAGTGAAATAGTATCAGTAATCAGAGAAAGAATGGACGGAGTTAGAAAAGAATCCAGATGCGAAGATAATAAGTTACAATTTGGTAAAGGAAAATCAAAATCCGCAGCCAAAAGAAGAGCACGACACCTAGAAAGATGTCACAAATGCGGAAAATGGTCACATGGAGTTAAATGTTCCAATAATCAAACCTATTCAAACACCGAATTTGTTACTTTATGCAGAGACAGACCGTTCATATGTTTAGAAGAAAAGACACTGAATGCTCGAGGTTACGCCTATGTAGCCATGGAAAACCAATTAAACCGACTATCTTATGAATGGGATAGATCATATAACTAAGAAATCTATTTCACAGGTATGTTTGTACAGTTTTTATTTTTTTTATTTTTATTTTTAACCTTTTGATAATAAACGCTAATTTGTTCGCTATAAAGTATTAAATTGGTATTGAATAAAATTAGGTTTGGCGACCGAAATTATTGATATCATTCAAAAATTTATTACATCACTGCGAAATTTAACGTTTATTCTTAAGGTATAAATATCTTTAATCAATCAACCCAAAATATTTCAAAAATTCGTCATGAGTTAAATTAGGTCTTGGAACCGAAATTACTTTACCGAAAAGAGGGGCGCATATTTTTGATAATATTTGATGGATTAAAGTGGGATAAAAAGCCAAAAAGATTTTTAATTTTATTTTTACCATGTTTTTAAAATTAATATATAAATCTTAAATTAATATTGTAAACTTTGTAAAAATAATATATTTAAAATTGTAAATATTTGAAAAATTAATATAAGTTTGGTGTAAATTTATAATATGAATTTTTAAATTAAGTTTGGTGTGAATTTTTAATTTTTAAAATATGAATTTTATTTTTATGCATTTCAAATTTTAAGTTTGGTGTGAATTTTTAATATTAATTTTGAATTTTATATTTAAATTGTGTGAATTTAAAAACAAAAATTTACTTTATCTCATTAAGTTAAAAATATGATTTTTAAAATTCGTCGTAAGTTGAAGACTAGGTCTTTAAACCGAAATTGCTTTACCCAAGGGAGGGACGAGAACTTTTATTATCATTATTTTTAATCTTATTGAATTAAAGTATGCCAAAAACATTAAAAAAACCCAAAAAAATCTTAGCTTTTAAAACACTCGCTACAAAAAGACAAATTTTAAAATTTTGTCGAAGGACGGACTAGGACATCGATCCGAAACGACCTCGTCCTAAATAACAAGGGAAACAAGATTTTAAAATTAATTACTTAATTGTTTTAATTAGTATAAGATGTCATTAAAAAAAAAATACAAACTCCGCGACTCGCGGAGTTTGAAGGTTTAAACCCCGCGACTCGCGGGAGGACCAAAATACAGAAAAAAATAAAATCGAGCTGAACTGATCAGTCCACACACAACTCAAAAATACTGCGAAAATAATACCCGAAAAAACCCGAAACCCCCCCTTTATAATAATAATATTACTTATATATATATATTTATATTTTTATAAAAGTAAACTAATATAGTGTTAAGCTTTGTTTAAAGATTTTCCCTGTGGAACGAACCGGACTTACTAAAAACTACACTACTGTACGATTAGGTACACTGCCTATAAGTGTTGTAGCAAGGTTTAAGTATATCCATTCTCTAAATAAATAAATATCTTGTGTAAAATTGTATCGTATTTAATAGTATTTCCTGCTGAAATTAATAGTATTTTATACCCCTTAGCATTAAACATCAAAACCAAATCATAGCTTATTGCCAACATATAGGTAGAAACTATATTCCTATTCCAAAGCCCATATTCCCTCCCTGGTCTATAGAGATTCAACCACCGTATCCTACGTATAACCCAGTCGAAGCATTTTATAGCACCTATGGTTATGCATGGAACCCCTACTGGTATCAGTATCATCCCTAGTCTACTTAGTTTAATTTTTTTTGTGATTTGTAATGTTGATACGTTTAATACTTATGTTAATATTGTAATAGTTTTTATAATTTTCTAACTTTTATTCTTAGATTTTAATAATTTTTGAATGTGGGGTAATATACCAAACTTCAAAAAAAATGTATATATGTATGCAGTTTATCTTATGTACACAACAGGGTAAAACAACGCATTTTCAAAGACTAGCATTAAGTTCAGCAAAAGCAACTAATTTTGACGACAAAATGCAAAATATATGTGAAATAACAACAAGACGGAATGAACAAATGATATGCACCATTTATCATTCAGCAAGCAAACACAAATATGTTTGGAAACTTTGGTAAAATTTAATCATTTTCACACAAATCACCCTCAATAATTTAAATTGTTACTGATTTCTTGCAAATGAGGGCATTGCAAGATCTTAAGTGTGGGAAGGGGTTAAATTCTTTCGGATTTTAAAATTTTTTACTTTATACACTCGGTTACCATTAAAAATACTAGTAACGTAGTAGTTGTATTAGAATCTAGTGCTCTCTGATAATAAAGAACAGCCCTAGTCTTATATACTGACTACCCAATTCTAGTAAAAATTTTCAATTAAATGAACTCAAAATCATGTTTATACATATTTATGAACGATAAAACTAGGTGTTAACACCGAAATTATTGTTACCTCGAAAAGGACATAAATTGAGAAACAAACCAAAATGTTAAAATTCATTTAAAATGGAATAGAGGACAATAAAAAGGAAAATAAAAGCCAAGTGAGGGAAAATTCTCCAAGTTATTCAAAACATATGTCACATATTTTTGTACAAATAACTAAAAATACTTGTGCTTTGGACTAAACTAATTTTTTTTTTGCCTGATTTACTGTAAGAAAGATGGATCTACACGATGAATCAATTCCATCATTAAAAGGAAGTAAAGTCTTCCGAAAAAGAAACACGCTTCTTGATTTAGGTCAGGAAGTTGTCGTCCAGACCAGCTGTAGGTTGACGTAAAATCTAGAAAAGTCATCACTAAAATCAGCAGGAAATCCACGGACCTCAGCATTAAACAGGGTCGCCAAGTGGTCAGATTTATCCTAACCATGAGAAGGATTTATCTCGTACAATGGGGGGACACCGTGCAAATTAGCTGGATAAGACTAATGAATCAGATCCCCAGAAAGGATAATCTCCTTAAAGATTAAAAATCAGCTTTTAAGCCTGATATTACTCAATCCTAGAGATTGACCTTAAAGATTGAGAATTCAAACTCATGGAATTCAATGATATCTAAACTCGAGCTTGAACGAGAAAATATTTTGATCAAAATTACAAACCGATTTGTTTTCTAAAAACCCATTTTCAATGCGTTCATTACCATTGAACGTAAAATCCTAGGAATTCTCCTAGAATTCATTAGGTCACCTGAACCAAATCGGGTGTCAACCGTAAGAACGGTGGTTGCATAGCATGGTCAAGGACAGGACCTTGTGCCAGACCGAAAAATTATAAGGGTGAGCTTTACTATTGCTCCTACCAAGGATAGTAATTGCGTCTGACACCTTATAGACCATAATTAAAAGCATGTCAGGGGACATTGCCTTAACAGTTGCTTGTTCAACGCTTTCCTTTACAACCGGACGGTAGTTTACCGAAAGGTAATATACGGGACAAGTAAACTGGACGTGTTGCTTTCCAAATACAAGGTTAGCAAGTGGGTGACACAAAACCATAAGTTTTGAGCTAAAATTTTCAAATTTGAAACCCACCAAATCCACAAAAATATTTTGCAAACACTGGTGAAGGGTTATTCCAGAAAACTTATCTAGGGTAAAAACTAGATTTAATTTTCAAAAGATCAAATGTTTTCATAAAGATCCAATTTCCTTAATGGATCTAAATTTTTATAGTCATGTGGGACTGTAAACCATATCGTTACTACCATTGTTTATACCGCCGTATAGAAATCACTGATGTACAAAGTGTGAAGAATAAAGAAGTGATTCTAGTATTTCAAGACAATATTGCTTGAGGACAAGCAACGCTCAAGTGTGGGAATATTTGATAATGCTAAAAATGAACATATATTTCATAGCATTATTCCTCAAGAAAGACAAGCTTTTAGTTGCAATTGTTCTATTTACAAGTGATATTCGTTTAAAAAAATAAAAGGTGAAGACAAAAGACAGATTCGACGAATTGAAGACGCAAACGACCAAAAAGCTCAAAAGTACAAAAGACAATCAAAGAGGTTCCAATTATTGATAAGAAACGTCTCGAAATTACAAGAGTACAAGATTCAAAACGCAAAGTACAAGATATAAAATAGTACGCAAGGACGTTCGAAAATTCGGAACCGGGACCAGAGTCAACTCTCAACGCTCGACGCAACGGACTAAAAATTACAAGTTAACTATGTATATAAATATAATATAATATATAATTAATTATATAAATTATATATATATTATACAACAACAACAACAACATTACCCAATACCACTTGAGTGGTGTATGGGGGAGGTGAGATGTAGACAATCCTTCCCTTATCCGAGAATAAAAACAAGTCATTTCTCCACCCAGAAAAGTAGAGAAAGTCATCCCTCTCTTTATTCGGCGGATAAAGAGATTGCTTCCGAGTGGACCTCCGGCCTTTTTTTATTTATTTATAAAAATAGTAAAAAAAAAAAAAAAAATATATATATATATATATATATATATATATATATATATATATATATATATATATATATATATATATATATATATATATATATTGAGACGCCATGAAAATGATAGAATCAAAATTTCATGGGTTTAAAAGTCTCCCTGGAAATCAATTTAGGCTCTAAGCGGCTAAAAAATAAAAATACTAATACTAGTACTAGTGTTAGTAAAAAATAGTTAAAAGCAATAGTAATAATATTAATACCACAAATAATATTAATAATTAATATTAACACACCCATAATACAATAATAGTAATAATAATAATAATAATAATAATAATAATAATAATAATAATAATAATAATAATAATAATAATAAAAATAATAATAATAAAAGTAATAGTAGTAGTCGTAATAGTACCAGTACTAGTAATACCAAGAGTATTATAGTAGTAGTAACAATAATAAAAATAATACTAATAGTAATAGTAATAATAATAATAATAATAGTAATAATAATAATAATAATAATAATAATAATAATAATAATAAAAATAATAGTAATAATAAAAATAATAATAATAAAAATAATAATAATAATAAAAACTAACAATAATAATATAGAGATAATAATAATAATAAATAAAGTAATAATAATAATAAAAAAAGTAATAAAAAGCAAAAAAAAGCAAAAGTAAGAAACCTAATGAGAAATACTATTAAAAATAAAAAAATAACATAAAAGGACGTAACCCTACTCGACTATTCTAATTCTAGCCCTCCACGCACCCCTATCAGAAGTCATGTCCTCAGTCAGCGAAAGCTCCCTCATGTCGAGCCTAAGTCTATCCATCCACCTACGTGTAGGTCTACCCCTTCTCCTTACGCCATCGACCGTGAGTGCCTCGACTCTCCTTACCGGGGCAATACGAGGTCGCCTCATCACATGCCCAAACCATCGAAGCCGTTCTTCCCTTAGCTTGTCGATGATGCTACAGACTCCAAGGTTTTCCCTAAACACACCATTTGGGATCCTATCTAACATGGTTTTACCACACGTCCACCTAAGCATCCTCATTTCTGCTACTTCCATCCTTCTCTCTTGGGCCTTCGTCATTGGCCAACATTCTGATCCGTACAACATGGCAGGTCTAATAGCTACTTTAAAGAATTTCCCTTTTAATTTGAGTGGGATCTTCTTGTCGCACAAGACCCCTTTCGCCGCTCTCCACTTCAACCAACCTACCTTAATACGATGAGTCACGTCTTCGTCTATCCTCCCCGATTTGTGGAGGACCGAACCTAGATATCTAAACGACTCTTGTGGGTGCAAGATCTGGTCCCCAATGTTGATAATCCCTCCACCATTTAGTTCATCCTCAGTCCTACTGAATTCGCACCTAAGATATTCTGTCTTTTGTCTGCTGATCCGTAACCCATTTTGTTCTAAGGCCTCCCTCCATTGTTCTAGTCTTCTGTTAAGCTCCTCATTTGATTCTGATACAAGCACGATATCATCGGCAAAAATCAGACACCAAGGGATGTTCTCTTGTATTCCTCGAGACAGCTCGTCTAGAATCAAAGCGAAAAGGAAAGGACTAAGGGCCGATCCCTGGTGCAAGCCTACTTCTATCGGGAAATACTCTGTGTTTCCCACAGGCGTCCTGACACAGGACTTCGCCCCATCATACATATCCATAATAGCTCTAATATATCTACTTGGGATACCCCTAACATTAAGTGTCTTCCAAATCAGCTTTCGCGGTACGCTATCATAGGCCTTTTCTAAGTCTAAGAAGACCATCTCTAGGCCCTTTTGTTTCTCCCTATACTTCTCCATAACGCTTCTTAAAATATGAATTGCCTCCATCGAAGAGCGCCCTGGCATGAAACCAAATTGGTTTTCTGAAACCGTAGTCTCGCGTTGAAGTCTAGTCTCAATCACTCTCTCCCAAAGCTTCATAGTATGACTAAGTAATTTTATGCCTCTATAATTACCGCAGATTTGGGCATCCCCTTTATTTTTGTAAATAGGGATAATCTCGCTGAGTCTCCATTCCGTAGGCATTTTATAACTTCTAAGCGTCTTATTGAAAAGACACGTCAACCACCTGACACCATCCTCGCCCAGGCACCGCCACGCCTCTATTGGGATCTGGTCAGGTCCTACAGCTTTGTTACTACCCATCTTTCGTAGTGCCGAACTTACTTCTTCCTTCCTGATTCTCCTACAGAAACTGTTGTTCCGGAATTGTCCTATTCCCAAGTCCTGCGGAACTTCTTGGCGCCCAGGTCCTTCACCCACGAAAAGAGTTGAGAAATACCCTTCCCATCTTTTCCTAATTTCTTCTTCCTTCACTAAGGTTTGACCGGCTTCATCCTTGATAAACTTGATGTTATCTATATCCCTCCTCCTACGCTCCCTAGCTTTTGCAATCCTGTAAATATCATTTGCTCCTTCTTTGGAGTCTAGTTTCCTATACAAGTCTTCATACGCTTTATCTTTTGCACGGGCAACGGCCTTCTTAGCTTCTCTGTTGGCTTCTTTATACCTCTCTTCTGCCCTAGTTCTATCTTCACGTGTCCCGTCCCGGCATGTAATGAGCTCCTTAAACCTCTGTTGCTTAAGTGCGACTTTGGTTTGAACCTCATCACTAATCCACCATGATTCTCTATTAGACTTATGTCCTCTCGATGTCCCTACTGCCACACCTAAGGTTTCCTTGGCAACATCCCTAATAGCAGATGCCATCCTATTCCACATCTGATCTGCGTCCACTTGAGTAACGGTATCCATTCCTGCCTCTACTCTTTCCAACACTGAAGTTTTAAAAGTTTCGGCTTTCCCTTCAATCAGATTCTTCCAAAGGATCCTAGGTTGGACGGGTCTCACTCTTTTAGTAACCCGCCTCTGCAGAACCAAGTCCATGACCAATAATCTGTGTTGGGTGGAACAAGTCCAGGTAGTCAGGGCTCTACAGTCTCTGCAAGCTCTAAGGTCCCCTTTGCGAAGCAGCAAATAGTCAATCTGGGTACTATGTCCCCCACTGTGGAAAGTAGCTAGTTGTGCTTCCGTCTTCCTAAAGAAGGAGTTTGCAACAACCAGTTCGTGGGCAACAGCGAATTCGAGAATAGATCGTCCTTCTTCATTCCGAACTCCGTACCCAAAGCCCCCATGGACACCCGTATATCCGTCCGAGATCGTTCCTATATGACCATTAAGGTCTCCCCCAATAACCAATCGATGGTCGGCGGGGCAACTCCTCACAACTTCATCTAACGCTTCCCAAAAGCGAACTTTTTCATCATCTCCTAAACCAGCATGGGGTGCGTAAGCGCAAATGACCATGTAAGTCTCCTCCTGGATAACTACCCTAACCGACATAATCCTATCGCTACACCTATCCACACCCACAATATTATCCTTATAAAGGGGTCCTATAAGGATCCCTATCCCGTTTCTAGCTACTCTAGAACCCGAGAACCACAACCTGTAGTCGTCCACGTCAACCGCCTCTTCACCCCTCCATCTGGTCTCTTGAACACACAATATGTCCACTTTACTCTTACGTAGCGTATTTACAAGTTCACGGGCTTTGCTAGTCAAAGTTCCTACATTCCAACTACCTACTCTAATCCTAACGCGAGTATCTCTACTCCCTCTAGACCTACCCGCCCCTAAACTAATAGGACATGACCTCAAGTAACCATGCGTATGTGACGAGTTAATCTTACCCTATAAACAGCGCACTAAGTAGAAAAGAGTTGCTAAAGACACAGTAGAAACAACTAGCAAAAACGCTAACGATAGCAAGAGTGCAAAAAAAAAAAAAAAAAAAAAAAAAAAACAAATACCGTAATAAGTAGTAACAGGAATAACAGGATTCCTACAGGTTGAAAATCAAAGCTACAGGTTGAAAAACAGTAGGTATATGGGAAAAAAATGTAACTAAAAATAATAAGTAGTTATATGTAATGAAGAATCAAATAGAAGTGTAAACAGCACCGTTAGGTGCAAAAAAGGTAGTAGAACAGAAAAGTTAAGGGTCAGAGAAAACAAACACGGCCTTGTAAGAACAAGGGAGTTCCGGCAACCGGCGGCTACCGGCGGCACAGAGGTAGCAGAGCAGATAGCAAATTAGCGAGGTTTCTGGTTCGCAAGGACTTTTGCTCCAAGCTCGGTAATATTCCCTGCAAAAAAAAAAACCTGAAAAAAAAAAAAAAAAAAAAAAAAAAAAAAAAAGTGACCGGAGTACTATTCCGGCGACCTGACAGGCAGCGCGTGGCGGCGCGTGGAGAGAGGTTTGTCGGCGAAAGTTGTACTCTCAGGTTCGGAAAATTGCTGCGAGTATAATGATGACGATTTCGACTTCCAATTCGATCGGATCTAAGAGCAAAATGTGTTCAAATGTATGAGGTGGTTGTTTGCTTTTTTTGGGGTGGAGCAAGTCAGAGAGAGAGAAAAAGACGTTGCGAAGCAAATTACGTTTCACTAACGATGGGAACCTCAGAAAAAGAACAACTTTCGCCGACTAAGATCCAATTTGGAGTGAGCTGGAATTTCAAACTCCGCGACTCGCGGAGTTTGAAGAGCAAAAATGCCGCGAGTCGCGGAGCCCCAAAAACCGAAACTCCCTATAAAAGCAAACGAATTCTGATCGCAAAAACATATAATATATCCATCTCTCTATCTATATACGTAATATTTATTTATAATTTATATTTTAATTTTAATTTTAATTTTAATCCTAATAATAAGGGTATTTAGCGAATGTTGTAAGGGTTTAAGTCGAAATTCTGTCCGTGTAACGCTACGCTATTTTTAATCATTGTAAGTTATGTTTAACCTTTTTAATTTAATGTCTAGTAGCTAAGTTATTATTATGCTTATTTAATCTGAAGTAATCATGATGTTGGGCTAATTACTAAAATTGGGTAATTGGGCTTTGTACCTTAATTGGGGTTTGGATAAAAGAACGACACTTGTGGAAATTAGACTATGGGCTATTAATGGGTTTTATATTAACTAAACAATACCTTGTTAATTTAATATACAAACTTATAATTCGACGTATTTATATATAACCACATACACTTGACTGGGTACGGTGGGCGGGATATCTATAAATACCAATAATTATTCATTTTACCGGATACGGAACTGGATTAATAGTAAATAGACTTGTTGAAACAGGGGTGAATTACATTCAAGGGTAATTGGTGTAATTGTTAACAAAGTAGTAAAACCTTGGTTTACACGCAGTCGATAACCTGGTGTATTCATTAAACAAAGTATTAAAACCTTGTTACAATTCGAATCCCCAATTAGTTGGAATATTTGACTTCGGGAATAAGAATAATTTGACGAAGGCTTTCGCTCTTTATATTTATGACTGATGGACTATTATGGACAAATCCGTATGGACATATTAAATAATTCAGGACAAAGGACAATTAACCCATGGGCATAAAACTAAAATCAACACGTCAAACATCATGATTAAGGAAGTTTAAATAAGCATAATTCTTTTATTTCATATTTTATTTCCTTTATTTTATATTTAATTGCACTTCTAATTATAACACTTTTATTTATTGTTATTATATTTAATTGCACTTTTAATTATCGTACTTTTTAATTATCGCAAGTTTATTTTATCGCACTTTTATTATTCGCAATTTCATTATCGTTATTTACTTTACGCTTTAAATTAAGTCTTGTATTTATTTATTATTTTACATTTGGTTTTAACTGCGACTAAAGTTTTAAAATCGACAAACCGGTCATTAAACGGTAAAAACTCCCCCTTTATAATAATAATATTACTTATACATATATTTGTATTTTTATAAAAGTAAACTAATATAGCGTTAAGCTTTGTTTAAAGATTTTCCATGTGGAACGAACCGGACTTACTAAAAACTACACTACTGTACGATTAGGTACACTGCCTATAAGTGTTGTAGCAAGGTTTAAGTATATCCATTCTCTAAATAAATAAATATCTTGTGTAAAATTGTATCGTATTTAATAGTATTTCCTGCTGAAATTAATAGTATTTTATACCCCTTAGCTTTAAACATCAGTTGCTTTCCCAATACAAGGTTAGCAAGTGGGTGACACAAAACCATAAGTTTTGGCCTAAAATTTTCAAATCTGAAACCCACAAAAACATTTTGCAAACACCGGTAAAGGGTTATTCCGGAAAACTTATCTAGGGTAAAAGCTAGATTGAATTTTCAAAAGATCAAATGTTTTCATAAAGATCCAATTTCCTAAAGGATCAAAATTTTTATAGTCATGTGGGACTGTAAACCACATCGTTACTACCATTGTTCATACCGCCGTACAGAAATCAATGATGTACAAAGTGTGAAGAATATAGAAGTGATTCTACTATTTTTATTTTCAAGACTATATTGCTTGAGGACAAGCAACGCTCAAGTGTGGGAATATTTGATAATGCTAAAAACGAACATATATTTCATAGCATTATCCCTCAAGAAAGACAAGCTTTTAGTTGCAATTGTTCTATTTACAAGTGATATTCGTTTAAATAATAAAAGGTGAAGATAAAAGACAGATTCGACGAATTGAAGACGCAAACGATCAAAAAGCTCAAAAGTACAAAGTACAATCAAAGTGGTTCAAATTATTGATGAGAAACGTCTCCAAATTACAAGAGTACAAGACTCAAAACGCAAAGTACAAGATATTAAATTGTACGCAAGGACGTTCGAAAATCCGGAACCGAGACCAGAGTCAACTCTCAACGCTCGAAACAACGGACTAAAAATTACAAGTCAACTATGCACATAAATATAATATAATATTTAAATAATTCTTAAAATTATTTATATATTATATATATTTATATAAATCGTCGGCAGAATGCAAACAAAGACATGTGACCTAGAAAAGCTGGCCATGCGATTGCATGGTCTGGAAGGCAAAAAACCATGCGATCGCATGGTGAACAGGGACAGGTCTGGTCCTATAAAGTTCGCGAGTTTTGGACGAATTTTTACACCTTTTTCAATCCATCTCTCTATCTATCATATGTAAATATATATATATATATATATATATATATATATATATATATATATATATATATATATATATATATATATATATATATATATATATATATATATATATATATTGTTAGCAAATGTTGTAAGGGTATAAGTCGAAATTCTGTCCGTGTAACGCTACGCTATTTTTAATCACTGTAAGTTATGGTTAATGTTATTTTTAAATTAATGTCTCGTAGCTAAGTTATTATTATGCTTATTTAATGCCGAAGTAATCGTGATGTTGGGCTAAATATTAAAATTGGGTAATTGGGCTTTGGACCATAATTGGGGTTTGGACAAAAGAACGACACTTGTGGAAATTAGACTATGGGCTATTAATGGGTTTTATATTAACTAAATGATACCTCGTTAATTTAATATATAGACTTATAATTTGACGTATTTATATATAACCACATACGCTTGACTGGGTACGGTGGTGAGATATCTATAAATACTAATAATTGTTCATTTTACCAGACACGGAACTGGATTAATAGTTAATAGACTTGTTGAAACAGGGGTGGATTACATTCAAGGGTAATTGGTGTAATTGTTAACAAAGTAGTAAAACCTTGGTCTACACGCAGTCGATAACCTAGTGTATTCATTAAACAAAGTATTAAGACCTTGTTACAATTCGAATCCCCAATTAGTTGGAATATTTGACTTCGGGAATAAGAATAATTTGACGAAGACTTTCGCACTTTATGATTATGACTGATGGACTATTATGGACAAATTCGTATGGACATATCGAATAATCCAGGACAAAGGACAATTAAACCATGGTAATAAAACTAAAATCAACACGTCAAACATCATGATTACGGAAGTTTAAATAAGCATAATTTATATATTTCATATTTAATTGCACTTTTAATTATCGCACTTTAATTTATCGTCATTATATTTAATTGCACTTTTAATTATCGTACTCTTTAATTGTCGTACTTTTTATTTATCGCATTTTTATTTATCGCAATTTCATTATCGTTATTTACTTTACGCTTTAAATTAAGTTATATTTATATTTTACATTAGGTTTTAACTGCGACTAAAGTTTTAAAATCGACAAACTGGTCATTAAACGATAAAAACCCCCTTTTATAATAATAATACTACTTATATATATTTTTGTATTTTTACAATTATAAGTTAAAAATATAGCGTTAAGCTTTTTTAAAAGATCCATGTGGAACGAACCGGACTTACTTAAAACTACACAACTGTACGATTAGGTACACTGCCTATAAGTGTTGTAGCAAGGTTTAGGTATATCCACTCTATAAATAAATAAATCACTTGTGTAAAATTTTATCGTATTTAATAGTATTTCCTTGTAAAAATATAACTATTTTATACACCACCTCGCACATATCAAGTATTTTTGGCGCCGCTACCGGGGAAAGTCTTGCTTAAACGCCAGAAGCGAAACGCTATATATATATATATAAAAGATTTTTATTAATTTTTAGTTTACTTTTATAAAAATACGCTTTTGTAAAAATACATTTTTAATATTCGAAAATAAAAAGAAAAGAAAAACAAAATATTTATATATTTTTAATAGTTTGTTATATATATATATATATATATATATATATATATATATATATATATATATATACATAAAATTATAAAGTTTCTTTATTTTTATTTTAGTTTTTAAAATACAAGTTTTTATTAATTTTATATATATTTTTATTTAAACAGAAAAACAGAAAAACAGAAAAAAAAATATAAAAATCACGAGGCCCGGTACTGTAGCAGCCAAACTCTGCCCGAAACCCTAGCTCATGCGATCGCATAAGACCGAAGGCAAAACTTCATGCGATCGCATGATCGTACCTGACACGCCACAGTTTGACCTAATCCCGCATTAATTACGGAGTATGTTATTATTATTATTAGTATTATTTAATTAAACCCTAATTAGGTTTTTATTTATTTATTATTTAGTTTAGTTTTATTAATTAATTTGTATTTATAGTTTATTTAGTTTTATTAAATATATAAAATTAATAGTTTTATAAAATAAATAATATAAAAATAATATTATTATTTTTCTGTACTTTTCACAACTTTAAATTTATTTTTATATTTTGTATCTTTTTATTTGTTTTAGCGTAATATTTGTATTTTTCGCTCGTATTTAGTTTTAAGATATAGTTTTCGCCATAGTTATTTTTTATTTCTAGATTTTTAGGCTTTGCCGTAAAATCCCTTAAGTGCTTTTTCTTTAGACTAAGATTTAGGTGCTTTAAAATTTTGCGACGCCGTTTTTTATATTTTAGTACCTTTTTAAGTTATTGCCATTTGGGATATAGTTTTTCTTTTAAGCTTTAATATTTTTAGACGCAACTTTTAATTCTTAGTTTTTAGTTCCTTTTTAAGTTTCGACGCGCTATTTCTTATTTTTAAGTTTCGACGCCTTTTATTTTTCGACGTTTTTCGACGCGCTCCTTTTCTTTTTTATTTTTCGCCACTCTAGTTTTTAGGACTTAGATTTTTTCTATTTCTTCTCTAAAATTTCTTTAAATTTCGACGAAAAATTATTTTAAGTGGTTGAATTGATAGACATCCAAATTTTCTGCTTCGTAGTAATAGTTGGATTTGTTAGTGGCTGAGTTGTGAGCTTCCGATTTAAAGGGTTCTGGCTCCCTTCTGCATCTATTGGCTATTCGAAACGTGAGCAAAAGCAGAAAAGTCTATTAATTTGATAACTTATATAATTTTTCTTATTTTTATAGCTAATAGGATATTCAGTGAATGCACCGAGTAAAACGTTCACCACCTTTTGTACGTTCACCACCTGTAACTAGATCAAGACATCTAGCAAATATTGTCGCCGATGATTTTTCTTTAGAATCGTCATCCAGTCGACCAAGTACTCCAATTCAAATTTCCGATAATCCATTTTTTGAACCCGACCTCACAATTGAGAATCCGGAGAATATTCAGGGAAAAAGCCTTGTCTTGATCGACGTATCGGCAACCTCATGCAACTTAAACAAATTGCAAACATCATTGAAAACACGAAGATGCTCATTAGCATCCTCACTATCCTTGCCTTGAAATTGGTAGTCAGAAGAAATCAAACTCAGGATCGGCCCTGTAATTTGAAAAGGCTGAGTGATGTTCGGTTGAGTAATCGAGTTGCCTTGGCCCCTCGTATGGCCTTCAACTTTTCTGCCATAGTCTGAGGACGAGGTGGTTGTTCTTGGTCAGCCATATCTTCAGTCTCGAAAAGATTTAATGAAATGTAAGATTCTTCTTCTTCTCTGATTTCAGGTGGTGTATCGGGCACCATAGTCTCAGAACTACTTCCCAAATTAATTATATTAGCACTTGAAGAAAAAGATGAATCCACTGTAGACTGTTGCTCTTGACTTAAAGCTCTGAATAACTCTCTTTCGGGTTCTGCAAATGGTTGAAGAATCGGAGAATTAGAAGAACGCGTATGTGGCATGCACTACCTGTTATCTGCGAAATCACAACTAACAACTGATTAAACGCATTGTTTCAACTGAGAATAACGAAAAGAAATAATAAACTATAACTAAACTAAACTAAGAACAATTAGATAACAATCTTAATTTTCGACACAACCGTCCCCGGCAGCGGCGCCAAAAACTTGATGTTGGCTCGGGCATTAGATCTATATCCTGAGTTGACTGATAATGATTTGAAGTGGCATTTGATGAATTGCAGAGTGTTCGGGGAGCAAGTTTTCAGTGAGAGTGATTATTGGTCGACTGTGGCAAATGCTAGTGCTGGTCCGTTTAGTTCGAGCCGAAGTGTTCAGTCGATGCTTAGACTTCCTGAGGATCGAATAATTTTTATAGTGGTAAGTATTCCCGCCTGTCACGCGGGTGACCCGGGTTCGATCCCCGGCAGCGGCGCCAAAAACTTGATGTGTAAAATCGTGTCTATAATTTATAATGGAAAATGCTGGTTAAAAGATTACTACACACTAACGGGCAGTGTACCCGATCGTGTAATAGTATAAAATTGGTAATTCCGAAATCGTTCCAAGGACAGTTTAAACGTGAGAATTAAGATTGTAACTAATAAAATAAACTAAGTTAATCTATGAAAATCGAAAGTACGAGATAGTTTGTTTGTGGCTATTTAACGATTAGCCAAATCAAAGATTGATTAAAAGTAAAAGACGATATTTTTGTGTTTTTAAGTTTATAAAAATTAAATGCAGACTCAATGAAAAGTAAAGATATTTGAATTCAATGGATACAAGAATGTTCGCCTAGATCTCCTATTCGCAGTGTTGGATGATTTGTTATTAAGTACTAGTTCTATTTATCAATGCACGCAATTATAGAGTCGGTTTACCCAGAGTTCTCTTTTAGCAAACACGTCAAACTAGGATTTATTGGCTTAGGGTTCCCTTTCACCAAAGACCTCTTTCGTTTGTGACTTAGTAATTAGCTAATTATAAGATTAAGATTCAATTGGTTACGCGTTCGCTCCACACAATTCACCCCTATTTTGTTCAATCAATGTTACCCGGTTTACCCCCTTGGTCCAGTAAGCACCCAATTGGTTAAGACAGATCAATTGGAAATTAGATCACTAAATTGAAACAGGGTTCCCTTTGTTCAAACAAGATTCACTAAACAACCTAGTAACAATAATCAACTCCCACAAGAATGGTTCTTAATTAAAACTCATAATTATCATGCATTAATCAATGAAACATTAAAGTATCATCCAAACACATGCAAATATTCAATCTAGACAAACATTAAAAGCTTAGCCAATCATGGCTAGAACAAAAATCACAAATAAACAATTAAGAGTATTCATAATGATGTTAAGAATTAAACCTAATGAAAATTGTGTTCTTGATTGATTGATGAATCGAGACTTGTTTCCGGAATGATTGATGTGTTAGAATGACCTTGAGAAACCCCAAAAATCACCTAAGTTCATCAAAAAGCTGCTGGAAATCGTCTGGATGCGAAAGTGTAAAGTTAGGGTATTTTTCGGGCTTTAAATAGGGAAGAAATCTGAATCGGGCTCAAAGTGGCACGGCGCGCCAGGAACCCACGCGGCGCGCTAAATACCTGCGCGGCGCTCCAATAGCTGCAATTCTGATTTCTGGCCTTCTGAAAACTGTCGAACTGATTTTTATGCCTATTGGAGCGGCGCGCCACCTTTTGGAGCGCCGCTCCAGACCCCTTTTTTGCTGAATCTGAGCTGAAAACTCACTAATATCACCTGTTTTCGAACCAAACTCGAATCAAATCAATCCCTTTCACTTGCTTTCATATAAAATCACTAAAAACCATCAAATATCTTCAAAATTCATCTCCTTGGTCTTAGAACTCGAACTTTCAAAATACTTATCAAAATAACACCAAATCGTATCCAAAAGGACCAAAATGTACCCGATATCGCTAAGGAAAACGCGTACTAAATATGCGATATCATAGATTATCAAATAATGATAATCTAAAATATACCGTTTACACACGACCATTACATAATGGTTTACAATAAGAATATATTACATCAAAAATAAGTTTCTTGAATGCAGTTTTTACATAATATCATACAAGCATGGACTCCAAATCTTGTCCGTATTTTAGTATGCAACAGCGGAAGCTCTTAATAATCACCTGAGAATAAACATGCTTAAAACGTCAATAAAAATGTTGGTGAGTTATAGGTTTAACCTATATATTATCAATTCAAAATAATAGACCATAAGATTTCATATTTCAATATACATCCCATACATAGAGATAAAAATCATTCATATGGTGAACACCTGATAACCGACATTAACAAGATGCATATATAAGAATATCCCCATCATTCTGGGACACCCTTCGGATATGATATAAATTTTGAAGTACTAAAGTATCCGGTACTTTGGATGAGGTTTGTTAGGCCCAATAGATCTATCTTTAGGATTCGCGTCAATTAGGGTGTCTGTTCCCTAATTCTTAGATTACCAGACTTAATAAAAAGGGGCATATTCGATTTCAATAATTCAACCATAGAATGTAGTTTTACGTACTTGTGTCTATTTTGTAAATCATTTATAAAACCTGCATGTATTCTCATCCCAAAAATATTAGATTTTAAAAGTGGGACTATAACTCACTTTCACAGACATTTCCTTCCTCGGAAATAAGACTTGGCCACGGATCGATTCACGAACCTATACAAATATGTACATATATCAAAGTATGATCAAAATATAATTACAACCATTTTTATTATGTTTTAAAGATTTGAGTGTATTAAGTCAGCTGTCCTCGTTAGTAACCTACAACTAGTTGTCCACAGTTAGATGTACAGAAATAAAACGATATATATTATCTTGAATCACTCTACAACCCAGTGTATACACGTCTCAGGCTAGATCACAACTCAAAGTATATATATTTTTGAAATCAACCTCAACCCTGTATAGCTAACTCCAACATTACTGCATATAGAGTGTCTATGGTTGTTCCAAATAATATATATACATGGATCGATATGATATGTCAAAACATTTGCATACGTGTCTATGGTATCCCAAGATTACATAATATATTAGAATACATGTATAATACAATATAAGTTAGCTAGGATATGATTTGTATAGATTTGTTAAACATTTCCCGTAGCTAAAAAGATCAAAAATATCCAATCTTGTTTTACCCATAACTTCTTCATTTTAAATCCGTTTTGAGTGAATCAAATTGCTATGGTTTCATATTGAACTCTAATTTAAGAATCCAAACATAAAATGTATAGGTTTATAGTTGGAAATTTAAGTTACATGTCAATTACTAAAGAGGTAGTCATTTCCGTCGAAAGAGCGACATCTTGATGACTATTTTGAAAAACATACTTTCACTTTGAGTTTAACCAAGATTTTTGGATATAGTTTCATGTTCATATGAAAAATTATTTTCCCAGAAGAACAACTTTTAAATCAAAGTTTATCATAGTTTTTAATTATCCAAACCAAAACAGCCTCCGGTTTCACTACGACGGCGTATATCCGATTTTATGGTGTTCATCGTGTTTCCAGGTTTTAAATCATTAAGTTAGCATATCATATAGATATAGAACATGTGTTTTGTTGATTTTAAAAGTCAAGTTAGAAGGATTAACTTTTGTTTGCGAACAAGTTTAGAATTAACTAAACTATGTTCTAGTGATTACAAGTTTAAACCTTCGAATAAGATAGCATTATATGTATGAATCGAATGATGTTATGAACATCATTACTACCTCAAGTTTTTTGGATAAAACTACTGGAAATGAAAAAAATGGATCTAGCTTAAAAGGATCCTTGGATGGCTTGAAAGTTCTTGAAGCAGAATCATGACAAGAAAACAGTTCAAGTAAGATTTTCACTCGAAATAAGATTGTTATAGTTGTAGAAATTGAATCAAATTTTGAATATAAATATTACCTTGAATTATAAAGATAACCTACTGTAAATAACAAAAGTTCCTTGATCTTAGATGATTACTTGGAATGGATTAGAAAGCTTGGAAGTAAACTTGCAAACTTGGTAGTATTCTTGATTTTTATGAAACTATACTTATGGAATTTATGAAGAACACTTAGAACTTGAAGATGGAACTTGAGAGAGATCAATTAGATGAAGAAAATTAAAGAATGAAAGTGTTTGCAGGTATTTTTGGTCGTTGGTATATGGATTAGATATAAAGGATATGTAATTTTATTTTCATGTAAATAAGTCATGAATGATTACTAATATTTTTGTAATTTTATGAGATATTTCATGCTAGTTGCCAAATGATGGTTCCCACATGTGTTAGGTGACTCACATGGGCTACTAAGAGCTGATCATTGGAGTGTATATACCAATAGTACATACTTCTAAAAGCTGTGTATTGTACGAGTACGAATACTGGTGCATACGAGTAGAATTGTTGATGAAACTGAACGACGATGTAATTGTAAGAATTTTTGTTAAGTAGAAGTATTTTCATATGTGTCTTGAAGTCTTTAAAAAGTGTAAGAATACATATCAAAACACAACATGTATATACATTCTAATGGAGTCGTTAAGTCTTCGTTAGTCGTTACATGTAAGTGTTGTTTTGAAACCTTTAAGTTAACGATCTCAATTAATGTTGTTAACCCAATATTTATTATATCAAATGAGATGTTAAATTATTATATTATCATGATATTATGATATATAATATATCTTAGTATGATATATATACAGTTAAATGTCGTTACAACGATAATCGTTACATATATGTCTCGTTTCGAAATCATTAAGTTAGTAGTCTTATTTTTATGTATATAACTAATTGTTAAAATACCTAATGAGATACTTACTTATAATAAAATCATGTTAACTATATATATAACCATATATATGTCATCGTATAGTTTTTACAAGTTTTAACGTTCGTGAATTACCGGTCAACTTGGGTGGTCAATTGTCTATATAAAACCTATTTCAATTAATCAAGTCTTAACAAGTTTGATTGCTTAACACGTTGGATGCATTTAGTCATATAAATATCAATCTCAATTAATATATATAAACATGGAAAAGTTCGGGTCACTACAGATGCTACCGGCTCGTGGTTCACATCATGATTTTATAGTGCTACCGGCTCGTGGTTCACACTTGATACTGCCGGCTCGTGGTTCACATCATGATACTCGTCACATACATGCTATGGTACTACCGGCTCGTTGGTTCATACCATAACATTCACAAATAAATACGTCACATACATATACGCATAATTATTCCACTCACCTTATCGACTAGGCGATGGATTAACAACTCCGCAAGCTTCACGCAAAGTACCTAATACAATAAGTACTCACATCAATATACAAACTAGTGGAACTAACCACCAACACTTAACTCTTGAGCATTTAATGACTTGCTTGCATTAAGTGACCCATTACACCAAAACCGCCCATTAATGGCTAAGACTCATTATAAATCACTAAAAGCTAGTGATTAAAGTCCTACAACAAAGACTAACACCATTTAGGGTATTTTCTTACCCATTTTGCCCAACTAGGTCAACCATTGCCCATTTGACCCATTTTAACAACAAGACTTATATTTTGGTCAAACTCGAAACCGTTATCAACCTTGAACTAACACACAAGTATATTAGGGATTTGACAACACCATTAATACTTACAAACACCAACTTACAAGACCAAACCCTAGATTCTAAAACCTTAGGGTTTCCTACTTTCCTTACATCAATTTAACCCAAGTTCACCCATTTAACCCCAAATGGATCTTACGAGTCCCACATGAACAAACCCTAGCCATAAATCAATTAAAACTCAAAACACGGAGTTAAGACTTACCAATACAATCACAACGTAGCTAGAGACGTAAGGAACAACTTTAAAACTTGGACTCGGGCGAGATTTGGTCTTCTTCTTTCCCAAAGTGAGCTCTCTCACTCTAAAACTCAATCCTCTCTCTCTAAATTGAATGTGGGTAGATGAAAGAGTGTTAAATGAGTTAGGATAGGTTTTGCATCAGTTTTATGTTCCCCTAAACCGTTCACCAAGTAAAATACCATAATACCCCAAAATATCCCAATTAAAATGGGTTATAATTGTCCATTCAGCGAACACGTCGCGTTACGCGACCCCATGTCGCGATCCGCGACCCCTCTGACGTGATAACACACACCAATACGCGATTGTTTGGACAGGAGTCAGGTTTTTCGACCATCGTGTTTTGGTCAACCTCGTCGCGTTCCGCGACCGTCCCCAACGCGATAAAACAGCTTAGAACGTGATAGAAAGTCTGATCACCCATTTTCCAACATTTAAACAATACACAAATCGACCATGGTTAATATATTAAACATTAATGGGATTAAGTACGCTCCTTAAGTTATAGACAAGGGAAAACAGGGTGTTACAACTCTCCCCCACTTGAATCGGAGCGCGTCCTCGCGATCCAAGCCGCATGACAAGCCGGAAGATAAACCAAAACAAACTCTTCGGGTTCCCACGTAAACTCGGAACATTTTCGATGTCGCCATTGCACCTTGAAAGTTCTAACTTCTTTGTTTCGCAATGTTTTAACCTTCTCATCAAGAATGGCAATCGGCTCTTCAACATACTCTAATTTGTTGTTCAAAGCGATCTCATCTAACGACACCCAAGTCGAGTCATCAGCAAGACACTTACGGAGATGGGAAATATGAAATGTGTTATGGATTCCCGCAAGCTCTTCGGGTAACTCTAGTCTATAAGCAACCTCACCAACACGAGCCAAAACTTTGAAAGGACCAATAAACCGAGGAGCTAACTTTCCTCGTTTTCAAAAATGAATAACACCTTTCCATGGCGAAACTTTAAGCATCACCATGTCACCTTCTTGAAACTCAATCGGTCGTCTTCATTTATCGGCATAAGATTTTTGTCTATCTTGCGCTGCCTTAAGTCGAGCCCGAATCATCTCAATTTTACTATTCGTCTCTAGAACCAAATCGGTACTCCTGATTTCTCTTTGTCCCACTTCACCCCAACATATAGGAGTCCTACACCGACACCCATAAAGCATTTCATAAGGTGGCATTCCAATACTAGCATGATAACTATTGTTGTACGAGAATTCCACCAAAGGCAAGTGCTCATCCCAACTACCACCGAAATCAATAATACACGCCCGTAACATATCCTCCAATGTTTGATTCGTACGTTCGGTTTGACTGTCCATTTGAGGATGGTACGCCGTGCTCATTTTCAATTGTGTACCCATATCTTCATGAAACTTATTCCAAAACCGAGATGTGAAACGAGTATCCCGATCCGAAAAAATAGATAGAGGAACCCCATGTCTCGATATCACCTCCTTGATAAATAACTTTGACAAAGTCTCTGACGATATCGTTTCTCGAATGGGAAGAAACAAAGCGCTCTTCGTCAACCTATCAACTATCACCCAAATCATATCAAATTGGGTTCTCGCCGTCTTTGGTAGTTTTGTAATGAAATCCATGGTAATGTGCTCCCATTTCCATTTCGGGACTTCCAACGGTTGCAACTTACCATATGGCTTTTGGTGTTCAGCCTTAACTTGCAAACACGTGACGCATTGTTCAACATACTTTACAACATCACGTTTCATGCCCGGCCACCAATACTCTTTTCTTAAATCAAGGTACATCTTTGTTGCACCCTGATGAACGGAATACTTTGTCTTATGCGCTTCATCAAGTAGCACTTTTCGAAAATCTCCCATTCTAGGCACCCACACTCGTCCTTGAAAGGATAACAAACCATACGGGCCTAAGGTAATAGACTCCGTTTTCCCCATGATTCGTTCTTCATGCTTGTTGTTAACAAAAGCTTCAATTTGAGTCTCACCAAGCTTTACAAGAAAATCGTTAGTAATAATCATACGTAACGATCCTACTCGTATTGCCGGATGTTGACTCTTTCGACTTAACGCATCCGCGACCACATTCGCCTTACCTGGATGATAAAGTATCTCACAATCATAATCCTTTACCACATCCATCCATCTAGATTGACGATAATTCAAATCTCGTTGATCAAAAAGATGTTTCAAACTCTTATGATCCGAATAAATCGTACACTTGACACCATACAAGTAATGGCGCCAAATTTTCAATGCATGTACCACCGCCGCCAATTCAAGATCATGAGTCGGGTATCTCTTTTCGTGCTCTTTTAATTTTCAAGAGGCATAAGCGATGACTTTACCTCTTTGCATTAGAACACACCCGATTCCATTTAATGAGGCATCACAATAAACTTTCATATCTTCTACACCTTCCGGTAATACTAACACCGGAGCTTGACACAATTTCTCTTTCAACAATTGAAAAGCGATCTCTTGCTCATTTTCCCAATTAAATCTCGCGTTCTTTCTCGTTAACTTCGTCAATGGAGAAGCGATCTTAGAAAATTCTTGGATAAACCGACGATAATTATCGGCCAATCCGACAAAACTTCGGATTTCCGTAGGCGTAGTCGGTTGTTCCCAACTCTTCACCGTCTCTATCTTCCCCGGATCTACTTGAATGCCTTCTTTATTCACAATGTGGCCAAGGAATTGCACTTCCTTTAGCCAAAATTCGCACTTGGAGAATTTAGCATACAACTTCTCCTTCTGTAAAGTTTTCAATACTTCACGCAAATGACGTTCACGTTCCTTCATACTCTTAGAATAAACGAGGATGTCGTCAATGAACACAATTACCGGCTTGTCCAACATAGGTTGGCACACTCGGTTCATAAGATCCATGAATGCCGTCGAAGCATTCGTAAGACCAAAAGGCATAACTACAAACTCAAAATGCCCGTTTTCCTAATATCTTCCTCACGGACCCGCATTTGGTGATAGCCGGATCGTAAGTCAATTTTAGAAAAATACGTCGCGCCTTGGAGTTGATCAAAAAAATCGTCAATCCGAGGCAACGGATAACGATTCTTGATCATCACTTTATTCAACTCCCGATAATCGATGCACATCCGCAAGCTACCATCTTTCTTTTTCACGAATAAAACCGGAGCGCCCCATGACGAAGCACTCGGTCGAATAAAACCCTTTTCAAGTAACTCTTGGGTTTGATTTAACAACTCTTGCATTTCCATCGGTGCTAAACGATAAGGAGTTTTAGCAATGGGAGTAGCTCCCGGAACCAACTCAATGCGAAATTCAACTTGTCTTTCTGCCAGAACACCCGGTAACTCATCCGGAAAAACGTCTTCAAATTCATTAACCACCGGAATTTCACAAATGGATGGTGGCTCTTCACGAGTATCAACTACATGAGCGAGAAAAGCCATGCCACCACTACTAAGGAAATGACGTGCCCGTGCAATAGTGCATAATGGCACAAGTCTTCTTCGTCTTTCGCCATGAATAATTAACTCTCCCCCACTTGGGGTCTTCACACGAATAGACTTTTCATGGCATGCAATATCGGCTCTATAACGGTCGAGCCAATCCATACCAACGACAATATCAAACTCACCCAAGGTCATCGGAATGAGATCAATTTTAAACGTTTCGGCACCAAAGACAATATTGCAATCATTACACACATCAACCCCTAGCACCATCTTACCATCCGATATTTCAACTTCTACCGGGTGACTTAACTTAGCTAGCAGTTTATCAAGCTTAGACAGAAAACGCGGAGACACAAACGATAAATTAGCACCGATATCAAATAGTATTCTTGCCGGATTAGAGTTAACCATGAAAGTACCTGAGACAACTTCATTGGATTGCTTGGCTTCATCATTGGTCATTAAATAATTTCGTCCTCTAGCCGTACCCGCCGCCTTCTCCTAACCGTTTAACATGATCGGTGTTTAAGTCGGGACACTCTGTCCTTTGATGCCCCTCCTTTTGACAATTGTAACAAGTAAGCTTGTTCGGTGCCTTGGTACAATCACGGGCCATGTGCCCTCTTTGGTTACAATTAAAACACGTTGGTCCATAACTCAAAGAACCACCTTTCTTCATGCTATTAACACTTTCGAAACCCTTCTTGCTCTTCTTGTTTGAAAAGTTCGAATGACTCGAACCTTCGAATTTTCTCTTAGAGAAAGAGAAATTGCTTTTCTTTGGAACTTCCGGTTCGAAACCCCGAGCCAACTTATACAACTCTTCAAAAGACTTAGCCATTCCCTGACTAATCTTACGTTTCAACTCGTAGCTCAAAGTGCGATAAAAATCTAGCATCAACATTCGGTCATCACCAACATACTCCGGACAAAAATGAGTCTTTGACAAGAATGTAGACTTGAGAGTAACCAAGTCCATAGAACCTTGTCGCAAATCGCGCAACTCGTCCCGGATTGTGTTTAGGTCGGCTTGAGTTCGGTATTCAACAAAGAACTCCTTTTTAATCTCCTCCCACGTCAAGCTCATACATTGTTCTTCCCCATACAATTGAATTTTATCGTCCCACCACAATTTTGCCTCTTCACGCAACATGCTAGAACCGTACCTCGTTTTCTTCTCGGGAGGACATTCCGCGGTACGGAAGGCCCCATCGATGTCGAAAATCCAACACGTGCTCTTCAACGGATCTCTCACTCCATTGAACATAGGAGGTTGAGCATCCTTGAAGTTCTTATAATGGAAGTCTCGCCTTCCATACCCACCGTTACCATTACCCCCTTCACCATGAGGATTCAAGTTTCTAGCCTCGAGTGCCTCTTCGATTGCGGCATTCATTCGTTCATTAATTAACGCGGTTACTTGCCTATCAACCGAGTCTTGGAAAACCTTTCGGACGTCCTCAACCTTGGCCGTGAATTCAGAGTCCTCGCTCGGGCCTCCTTTTTTGGTATCATGACCATTTCTCATCTTCATTCTACAAAACGGAATATGTTAAACAACGAAACGAAGGACAAGTCATAAATATACCACACTGCCCCATCTTGCTCAACAATTGTCGTACATTGCTTGCTTGACACTTTAACGACCCGTCCTAATCCATCTGGACGAATACATTACATTTAGTTACATCGCGAGGTACTTGACCTTTATATGATACATTTTACAAACATTGCATTCGTTTTTAAAAGACAAACTTTCATTTCATCGAAAGTTGATGGCATGCATATCATTTCATAATATATCTAACTATAATTGACTTAATAATAATCTTAATGAACTCAACGACTCGAATGCAACGTATTTTGAAATATGTCATGAATGACTCCAAGTAATATCTCTAAAATGAGCAAATGCACAGCGGAAGATTTCTTTCGTACCTGAGAATAAACATGCTTTAAAGTATCAACCAAAAGGTTGGTGAGTTCATAAGTTTATCATAAACAACAAAATTCATCATTTTGATAGTCCACAAGATTTAAATACAGTACACATATCTCGTGTACTAAACCATTTTTTTCATAATGCTTGGCAGAGTAGGTTCGTATCCTTTTCTCCCCCGTAGGTTGCCTCGCGATTTTTAATAACCGTACACATATCTCGTGCACAAAATAAAACACATAACCTATGTATAAAAATCATTCTCTCGATACATAACATTCACTTTGATTTCATTGCTCAACATGGTAACTAACCTTAACATATAATGCGCATCAATAATATACCCAAAACAGAACATCTCGTCTGTATAATATATAAACTTCGAAGTACTAAACACCACGCCCACTAGCTCTTCCGTCTAGTAAACATTCTGGGTGGGGGTGTTAAACCCGGTAGCTACCTTTAGGATTCACGTGAATTAGGGCCATACCCGTTTCTAATTCTTAGGTTACCAAGCAATAATAATCAGAGGAAAATATTCACAACAATTAGTGGCAATTATAACGTCCAAATAATTCAATAATAATCCACAGAACTTCTTTCTGCATAATAATTCATTCGAGGAATGTTTTGCTTGTGTCTATCTCGTCAAACATTTATAAAAGCATCTCAGTTCAAAAATATAGATTTCAAAGGCATTTAATAAAGCAGTTGTAAAAACAGCACATGTATTCTCAGTCCCAAAAATGTAAAGAGTAAAAGGGAATCAAATGAACTCACAATATAATATTTTGTAGTAAAAATATTCGTACGACGATACTGAACAAAGCAGGGTTGGCCTCAGATTCACGAACCTATATCATTCATATATATATTAACACATATAATTGTAATCGAACAAAGTTGTATATATATTTATTATAATATATTATTAAATTGTAACTTATTGTTATGTATATATAATGTATTAAAATTAATGTTTATATTTTTATATGTGTTTATATTATTATTTATAATATCTTAAAATATTTTTATATACTATATGTAATTTAGTTATTATTATATTTAATAATATTTGTAATTTAGTTATTATTATAGTTAATAATATTTCATATAAAAATATAGTAGGTAATATACTTTTATATATAAATCTCTTTTGTTTGTAAAATTTAATAATTATAATACTGTTAAAGTAAACATAATAATAAAAATGATAAAATGATAGTTTTACGAATAATGATTCTTTTAATAATTATATAGTTGTAAAAATAATAGTTTTTAATAATAACAATACTAATAATGATAATATCAGTAGTTTTTAATATAATGAATAATTTAATAATAATGATGATAAAAATAATAATTTTAATATTAATACTTAATATCTAATATTAATAATAATAATTATAACAACCTTATTACGAATGGTAATCTTAATAATATTACTTTTGTTAATAATAATAATACGTTTAAAATAATACTAATACTAATATTAATGATAATAATAATGGTTATAATACTTATAATAATTATAATACTAGTAATAATTATAAAGCTAATAATTAGTAGTAATAACAATTAATAATAACAACAATAATAATAATAACAATAATAATAATAATAATAATAATAATAATAATAGTAATAATAATAATTTAAAAAGAAGAAACTACCTTTAAAAGCCATTTTAAAAAAAAATGCCCCAAGCCGGGCTCGAACCTAAGACCTCTCGCTAGCCTGAACCAACACACAACCACTCGACCATTTCTATCCTAATATACATAACCCATTTATTTTTCTGGTTCCTTTTCTTCATCTTCTTCATCACAGTTACGATCGACCAAAACCCAAATAATCATAATAGTAATATATACAGGTTTGACTAGTACATGGATTCAAAACAGAAACCATTTGTTTTTTGAGCTTTTGAAATAAAATAAAAATCGAATGGCAGCAGGTACTGGACTCGCGAAAAAGAAATTGAACTCAAAGTTTGATTTTGAAATTGAGGCTGTTTGAGACCACGATCATAACATGAAAAAGGTCGAATTTATCTCCTAGAAACTTTCTGAACAATCAATTGAACCTAAATCTTAACAGAAAACTTGAATTTGATCAAGAACAATTGTTTGACTTTTTACAAAAATAAGTTTGACCTCAAAATTTGAATTTGTTACGAAAAATTGAGATTTGAAACTTCACAGATAGTTTAAGTAGAAGATTCCTAACACAAATGAAATATTAGATTTTTGAAATTTATATGGAATCGAGTTTTGAGTAAAAATTTACACATACAGAGCTTTTTCTGTTTTCTCTCATTCTTATCTTTTTAATTCGCGAATTGTAATATTTGATATATATAATGTGATATTGGATGATTGCTACAGCATTAAGATTTGATTCTAATTGTTTTATAGTTAAAAGTAGGTCGACATGTAGTTCAATCAGATACAGAAGAAGGAGGAAAAAGAATGAAAACAGATGAAGTTTTCTAATTAAATTCGTACGTAATTGATTCTGATATCAATAATACTAGACATAAACAAGATTTACAGCATATTGATGTGGATATGTAACGGTTTCAATATCTATCTGTACAATTTTTCAATTTATTAATGAATATAAATATTATATTAATAATCTTTTAATATTAATAATCATAATTAATAATACTAATAATAATATATTTAAAATAAATAATTTCTGTTAATAAGAAAAATAATATATAAAAAAAGAAACATGATAATATTTATAATAATAATAATCATCATTAACAATATTAATGATAAATTGTATTATTTATATGATAATATTAATAATGACTTGAATAATAATGACAATTATAATTATAAAAGTAATAATATTAATAATGATAATAATATTAATCATGATAACTAATAATATTTAATTTACAACTAAATAATAATTTTAATCATTCTTATAGTAATATTTGTATTTAAGTATTTATGTTGATAAATCATAATCTTAAATTTATTAAAATTTTAATATTTAACATTTGTTAATATCACTAATAATGATATTAATAATAATGAAAGTAGTAATAATATAATTAGTCTTTACTATTATATTTTTAATTTGTTGTTTCATCATATATTATATATGTAAATATGAATACATTAATAATGTTACATATATATAATTATTATATATCTATTTACTATATTATTTCATAATAAAAATAGATATTATAAATTTCAACACATAATATATATATATATATATATATATATATATATATATATATATATATATATATATATATATATATATATATATATATATATTACAATATACATATAATAATAGTTATGTATAGTTATCATATATGTTTATATATAGATTCTTTTTAATAATAACTTTATTATATTATATATTATTTTACATATTTAATTCTATTGATTAATTTGTATTTTATTATTTCACATTATTATTTATACACATATATATATATATATATATATATATATATATATATATATATATATATATATATATATATATATATATATATATATATATATATATATATATACACACATATTTATTAACAACAATTATTCGTGAATTGTCAGGATTAGTCAAGGTCAAATGTATACATGAACACACTTCAAAGTTTTTGAGAATTCAACATTACAGACTTTGCTTATCGTGTCGAAATCATAATAACATAAGGTTTAAATTTGGTCAAAAATTTCCGGGTTATCACAGTACCTACCCGTTAAAGAAATTTCGTCTCAAAATTTGATTGGGATGGTCATGGCTGACAATAAGTATGTTTTCATGACGCATACGAGCTGAAAATTAAAGTTTATCATCAGTGAGTACTGTGGATAAAACAATTTGATTTTTGTGAAGAGTACTAGTGAAGCTATCACAAAAGAGTGAAATGAATAAATGCAAGTTTATCTTAACCGGTAACGTAGTCACGGTTGATTTTCAAAATTTAAGGGATTTAGAGAAAAATTTCGTAATAAGATTTGATTCTCCGATAATTAAGGAAATAGGATCTTCTTTGGTTAAATGCGTTGATCTGTTTTGATTGCTTTATCGGATATTTCACTATAAATCCACCTTCTTCATTTCCTTATTTTCACAGTTCACACCTTCTATTCTTTCTCCCTCAATTCAAACTTTTGTTTTCTCTTCTTGACTTTAAGTCGAACGAATAATGATCCAGAATTCGTAGGTATGAAGTTTTGATTGAACATGACTAATGTTCTAAAAGAGAGATTGTAATAGCACGATCTTGATTTGTTAAATTACCATAATTCAAGAGGAAAGATAGAACTATCAAGAATTTATGTTCTTGATATGTTTATATATTTGATAGAATGTAAAAGTCGTGTAACATGGCACATGATGGCATTATAATCTGTGAATCATCACGTTCCATTAGAAACTCAGCATGACTTACTGTAATATAATCACGTTGATCAAGTGTCATTATATTACACTAACTCATGCTTCAGTTCCCAACACTACTTCAAAAACATTCATATTTTAAATTCGAACTTTTTCAGAATTTAGAAATTAAAATAGTTTCCTTTCTGATGTAATACTGATATCGCGAAGAGATAAATAATTTCAAGTAAGAATAGTTATGAAACTATCTTCAGAAATATGGAGGATATTTATAATGAAAGATATGATGATATCTTAGAATTTCTAATATCGATGGGTGATGATGAGGATTTGTCCGTAAAATTGTAGAGTCATGAGCAAGGTATTCGCTAATGACTTTAGCAGATACTGAATCATTTGGATTCTTTGAAGGCAGGTTTAGTCTTTGTGATTTGTCCACAGCCTCCTTCATGGTTTGCTCAATCCGTTTTTCAGTCCAACTTTTCTGAGCTTTGCCAACATACTATTCTTTATCATCAAACTTCCGACAGTTAAGGTCGTTTACGGTTGTCTACCATTTCTGCTGCTTCATTCAACTTTTTCAACATTCAAATTATTGATTTGTAGACTGAGTGCTTTTCAGAATTTCAGAATGGAAGACCATAATTCTAAGAGATAAATGTTATACATATAACTGTTGATGTAGACATGCTGTGAGTTTTCAAAGTACTGATTGTTAATTCTCGGTAATTGGTATGGCAATTCTCGTTATAAGATGTGGATGAGTATATGATAGGGTTTTAATGAACAAATATAATGATTTTTCGGAAAGTCAAAGATCAACGAAGTTGTTGGTAAGTTTACTGCTAATGTGGTGGGATATAAAAGGTTCCCTGGTAACAATGATGGAAAAGGTAATCGTATATATCAGAGTTATAATAGAGTTACTCTGGAGGAAAAGTCGAAGTTGTCTTGGTGGAGCTGTGACAAAATTTGCTACTTTGAAAGGGATTACCAAGTTATTTTGGGTAATAATAATGCTTACAAGATTTGAAAGGGATTCGTGTTAAACTTTTACTTAGTTCCCGAGAGTTTTCCAGGTGCATAACTATATACATAAATCTTTTCTTCCGTAGATGAAGTGCGGTTGGTTCATCCTATCGATTGAGGTGTTTTCAAGAATCATGAAAGGTGTGAACGCAGATTGTAATTGTCCAGATACAAACGAGGTTTAAGATGAAATCAAGTGGCAAACTTGAAGAAATGTTTAGTTTCATATGTTATAATTAATATTTTAATTCATTTTAATTGTCCAATGTTATTATTCCACAGTTAGTAGTTCAATAATTCATATATAGTTTAATATATTATATTCGAATTAATTAATACGTATCGTGACCCATTGTATACATGTCTCAGACTCGATCACAACTCAAGGTATATATATTATTTTAGAATCAATCTCAACCCTGTATAGCTAACTCGAGCATTACCGCATATAGAGTGCCTATGGTTATTCCAAATAATATATATAGATGACGTCGAAATGATATGTCAAAACATTGTATACGTGTCCCGATTTATTCGACGATATTTAAAGTACGTAAAATAAATAACAGAAATTAAATGACGATAAATAAAATTGCGAGAATGAAAATTGCGATAAATAAATTGCGATAATTAAATTGCGATAATTAAATTGTAATAGGGAATTAACAGTTAGCTAGGAATAGTTAGCGTGGATTCTTAACAGAATTTCTCATAGTTAATTTGTTTGTTTCTAACAAATTTTATTTTGTCCAATTTTTTCTTCATTATGCCACTTGTTGAATTCTGATAAGTCAAAATCCAAATATAAAATTGAATGAAAATGGTTATTATGTGGTGAACGGATTCGTATATCTGTGGTTGTAAGTAGGATAGTAAATGACTGTTGAATCAGATTCGAAGAATGTACAGTGTAACTTATTAATGTGAAATCTAAATATTCCTCGGGTATTACCTACCCGTTAAAATATTTTCACCATTAACAGTTTGTACAAAGAATTTTTAATTACAGTCTTTATGAAAATATACATACATATATATTTTCTTCAGATGTAATCATGGTTTTAATGAGTTAATAAGATATTAATCTCATCTGATTTATCGTTAGAACTAGAACACATAATCTCTAAAACATTAGAAATTATATAATCATCATGTAGAACGAAGATAAATGATGTAGAACGATGATTATGCTCGCGGTACAGATTGTGATGTTGAGGCGTATGTTGTTGATGGTACGGGTGCTGTTGCTGGTGGTACTGTTGATGTCGGTGATGTTGCTGAAGCTGGTAAGTTTTGCACCATATTATCCAAAGCTATTACTCGAGCACAAAGTTCATTGACTTCTTGTATTACCCCGGGATGATTGTCGGTAGGAACGAGCGAATGAATAAGGTTTAGAATCTGACTTGTGACATAGTCGTAGCGAGATACTCTGGAAATGAGAGAGAAAATGGTATCTCGAACAGGTTCGCCGGTGAGTGCTTCAGGTTCATCGTCAAGAGGGCAATGTGGTGGATGGAAGGGATCGCCTTCTTCTTGTCTCCAATGATTAAGTAGGCAACGAACCCATCTCCAATTCATCCAGAATAGATGATGGCTAATTGGTTGATCCATTCCGGTCACACTGCTTTCGGAGCTCGAGTGAAACTCCATATCGGAATCCGAGGGACTTGAGCTAGTGGCGAGTTCCATTTCGTACGATTGAATAAAGGATTTTTCGATATGAAATGATTTCCGGCTATTGGATGGTATTCTAATTAAATAGAATATCTATATATATATAGCGCAAAAGATTTCGTAGATTACGGAGGAATTTACGGAATATGTCAGACAAAGTTTACAGTAATAGATACGCTAAGATATGAATTAGTAGATACGCTAAGATATGAATTTTGTCTATACACTATTCATGCAATCAATGTAGTAAGACATGTCTAGACTAATAATGATAAGCAGGTAATTTCCTAAGGATGGTAAGTAGACGATTTCCGACTAGAAATGATAAGCAAAACTTTTGACCTGCAGACACGGTCGAACTCCAGACTCACTAATGCATCTTAACGACTATCTGTTAGACACACTAATGCAATACCTGGTTCACCAAGACCACCGCTCTGATACCAACTTTAACGACCCGTCCTAATCCATCTGGACGAATACATTACATTTGGTTACATCACGAGGTACTTGACCTCTATATGATACATTTTACAAACATTGCATTCGTTTTTAAAAGACAAACTTTCATTTCATTGAAAGTTGAAAGCATGCATACTATTTCATAATATATCCAACTATAATTGACTTAATAATAATCTTAATGAACTCAACGACTCGAATGCAACGTCTTTTGAAATATGTCATGAATGACTTCAAGTAATATCTCTAAAATGAGCAAATGCACAATGAAAGATTTCTTTCGTACCTGAGAATAAGCATGCTTTAAAATGTCAACCAAAAGGTTGGTGAGTTCATAAGTTTATCATAAACAATAAAATTTATCATTTTGATAGACAACAAGATTTAAATACAGTACACATATCTCGTGTACTAAACCATTTTTTTTTTCATAATGCTTGGCAGAGTAGGTTCGTATCCTTTTCTCCCCCGTAGGTTGCCTCGCGATTTTTAATAACCGTACAAATATCTCGTGCACAAAATAATACACATAACCTGTGTATAAAAATCATTCTCTCGATACATAACATTCACTTTGATTTCATTGCTCAACATGGTAACCGACCTTAACATATAATGCGCATCAATAATATCCCCAAAACAGAACATCTCGTCTGTATAATATATAAACTTCGAAGTACTAAATACCACACCCACTAGCTCTTCCGTCTAGTGAACATTCTGGGTGGGGGTGTTAAACCCGGTAGCTACCTTTAGGATTCATGTGAATTAGGGCTATACCCGTTTCTAATTCTTAGGTTACCAAGCAATAATAATCATGGGAAAATATTCACAACAATTAGTGGCAATTATAACGTTCAACTAATTCAATAATAATCCACAGAACTTCTGTCTACATAATAATTCATTCGAGGAATGTTTTACTTGTGTCTATCTCATCAAACAATTATAAAAGCATCTCAGTTCAAAAATATAGATTTCAAAGGCATTTAATAAAGCAGTTGTAAAAACATCGCATGTATTCTCAGTCCCAAAAATGTAAAGAGTAAAAGGGAATCAAATGAACTCACAATACAATATTTTGTAGTAAAAATATTCGTACGACTATACTGAACAAAGCAGGGTTGGCCTCAGATTCATGAACCTATATCATTCATATATATATTAACATATATAATTGTAATCGAACAAAGTTGTATATATATTTATTATAATATATTATTAAATTGTAACTTATCGTTATGTATATATAATGTATTAAAATTAACGTTTATATTTTTATATGTGTTTATATTATTATTTATAATATTTTAAAATATTTTTATATACTATATGTAATTTAGTTATTATTATAGTTAATAATATTTCATATAAAAATATAGTAGGTAATATACTTTTATATATAAATCTCTTTTGTTTGTAAAATTTAATAATTATAATACTCTTAAAGTAAAGATACTAATAAAAATGATAAAATGATAGTTTTACTAATAATGATTCTCTTAATAATTATATAGTTGTAAAAATAATAGTTTTTAATAATAACAATACTAATAATGATAATATCAGTAGTTTTTAATATAATGAATAATTTAATAAAAATGATGATAAAAATAATAATTTTGATATCTATATCTAACTAAAAAGTGACTCCTAGAATCATTAATATGCACATTTATACCTATGTAGATAATAAATTAATTTTAAATCATAATCAAATTCATGATATATAAATGGAGTTTTTGGAATTTCTAAAGTTCATGGTTTTTAATAGAGTCTTTTAACATTTCAAAATTGCAAGTTACTTAAAAACTATTACATATAAAAAGACATCTCTATACACATCAAATTTCCTTGGAGCTTTATCAATATTTCAATTAAAGAATGGTGTGAGTTTTAAATTTATTGTTTCAATATATTGTTTACTTTAATTTGTTAATTCATAATTTCCAATATCTTCATTTATGTTAAGAAGTTCATATTCGTTCTTAATATTCTTCGTGTTAAAATGAAATACCTTATTTGATAGGTAAAGAATTTTGACTATTTTCATGTTTGTATTTGTGTATCTATTTTGTACTTTACTAAGTAACTTTATGATATTTGATTATGTTATTCTTGAGTATTTATAATGTATATTTGCAATATGTATTTTTTTTTATCTTATTTCTTATGATTATGTATGTTGTTCACTATTAGTGAAGTGTTTATGAAAGATAACAATCATGTTGATTTATATCTATATCTATATCTAACTAAAAAAATGACTCCTAGAATCATTTATATACAAATACACATTTATACCTATGTAAATAATAAATTAATTTTAAATCATAATAAAATTCATGGTTTTTAATGAATTTCTAAAGTTCATGGTTTTAATGGAGTCTTTTGACATTTCTAAATTGCATGTTACTTATAAACTATCACATATAAAAAGACATCTCTATACACACCAAATTTCCTTAGAGCTTTATCAATATTTCAATTAAAGAGTGGTGTGAGTTTTAAATTAGTTGTTTCAATATATTGTTTACTTTAATTTGTTAATTCATAATTTCCAATATCTTCATTGATGTTAAGAAGTTCATATTCGTTCTCAATTATTCTTCGTGTTAAAATGGAGTACCTTATTTGATATGTAAAGAATTTTGACTATTTTCATGTTTGTATTTGTGTATCTATTTTGTACTTTACTAAGCAACTTTATGGTATTTGATTATGTTATTCTTGAGTATTTATAACGTATATTTGCAATTTGCGATATGTATTTTTTAACTTATTTCTCATATAAAAAGATATCTCTATACACATCAAATTTTCTTGGAGCTTTATCAATATTTCAATTAAAGAATGGTGTAAATTTTAAATTTGTTGTTACAATATATTGTTTACTTTAATTTGTTAATTCATAATTTCCAATATCTTCATTTATGTTAAAAAGTTCATATTCGTTCTTAGTTATTCTTCGTGTTAAAATGAAATACCTTATTTGATAGGTAAAGAATTTTGACTATTCTCATGTTTGTATTTGTGTATCTATTTTGTACTTTACTAAGAAACTTTATGATATTTGATTATGTTATTCTTCAGTATTTATAATGTATATTTGCAATATGTATTTTTTTATCTTATTTCTTATGATTATGTATGTTGTTCACTATTAGTGAAGTGTTTATGAAAGATAACATCATGTTGATGTATATCTATCTATATCTAACTAAAAAATGACTCCTAAAATCATTAATATACACATACACATTTATACCTATGTAAATAATAAATTAATTTTAAATCACATATAAAAAGACATCTCTATACACATCAAATTTCCTTGGAGCTTTATCAATATTTCAATTAAAGAGTGGTGTGAGTTTTAAATTTGTTGTTTCAATATATTGTTTACTTTAATTTGTTAATTCATAATTTCCAATATCTTCATTGATGTTAAGAAGTTCATATTCGTTCTCAATTATTCTTCGTGTTAAAATGAAGTACCTTATTTGATAGGTAAAGAATTTTGACTATTTTCTTGTTTGTATTTGTGTATCTATTTTGTACTTTACTAAGCAACTTTATGGTATTTGATTATGTTATTCTTGAGTATTTATAATGTATATTTGCAATATGTATTTTTTTATCTTATTTCTTATGATTATGTATGTTGTTCACTATTAGTGAAGTGTTTATGAAAGATAACAATCATGTTGATTTATAATGATAATAGATCCTTGAGCTCCTAACGGAATACTACGAATGTTATATGTGTTTCAAAATGTTATTTTTATCTATTATCTATATCATTAGTTAAAAAGTTCTTATGTAAACTTAAAATAATTATTTAGTTTTTATTTGATTTGTATTTAATTTTAATAATAGATGTTGATATTGAAGAATTTTTGTGAATTTTGAATGAAGTGAAGATAACGTAAGCATCCGTTAAACGTTAGTTTTGTTATTTATATCGTTATAATTCATATAAATATAACAAGCGTGTTCATTTCTATAAGATAAATAATGATTTGCTTCATGTGTTACATAATGAGAATTCATAATATTTACTAGTTTTAATCTATTAATTTTTCGTACATTAGCTGGTATACATTAACCCTTTAATTTCTCATATATTAAATTCTTTAGGTTTCAATGTTTTTATGATATAATTAAACTACATTTACCCCTTATTAAATTATAAAAAAAATTGTAAAAAGAAAAAAAAATACTTTAACTATTCATAACTTATTTAATTTTTTATTGTTAATAGAAATTATTTATAGTTATATAATTAATCTTCCATTAATATCAAAATGAGTTCTAAATTAGTAAATGTAATTTACCCTTAACTAAAAAGAATAGCACTATTCATAACTTATTTAATTTTTTAATTTTTAATCAAAATTATTTATAGTTATATAATTAATCTTCCATTAATATCAAAATGAGTTCTAAATTAGTAAATGTGAAATTTATCCTATAATAAATTATAAATTAGAGTATTGAAATTATAATATTTTGTTTTAAAAAATGAGCTCAAAAATTGTAAATGTAAATAACATTTAATAAATTGTTATAATGAAAGTACATTTAGTTAACATGACAACAATTTTTTATACATTAATATTGAATTCTCTTCAACTTCTAGGAGTTGAAAAGCTTATCGGTCATATGTAACCACAAGAAACTAAAAGTTTCATATATCTTACTTTATTTAGACTCTTAATGTGTTAGATGATTAAATAACTTTTAATATAAATATAATTAACATAGTAAAAGTAAAATACATATCAACTATAGATAATTATTAACATCAACTATAATTTTTTTTTCTTTGTTATTCATCTACATTATCTTTAATTCTTAATATAGTAAAAGTCAAGTGAAAAATATATCATGATGTTCAAAAGTAAATACATTAATGTTAAAATCCGTTCACTTTTAATATATGAAAAACTTACATTTAATATATGAAGAACTTAATGGCCATGTCTGATCACAAGAATTATAAAGTTTTGTCTATTTATATTTGAAGCATAATGCAATTAAGGATTAATTTACTATAATAATAAATAATAATAATTAGTGATAAAAATGAAAATATATATTTACTTAACATTGAGTCCTTAATTTATATTTATATAATTATGATTAATTATATTTATATTTATATGCTAAGTGATAGTAATAAAAGGTACATAAATGTAGTTATTATTAATTATGCACTAAAGGTATATTAACTATTAATTATAATTATAAATAATTTGATATAAAAGTACAAGTAAAACAAATTTAATTAATATCAATATAATGGTTAAAAGTAAAATACATAAACTTAAAATCCATTTCAATATGAGCAATATTTTCATTAAACCAAAAAGTTATCGATTTCTTTTTCCCATATTCGATAATTTAAACATAGTCTTAGTAGTATTGAAATATACCTAATGAATACGTAAATATCATAATAAATAAATAACCCATTGACCTCAAAGAATGACGATGCAGAATGCGATTAACGAACAAAAGTTCAAGAAATTACAGGGTGAAACAAAAACATTTAAAAGCTCCGATGAGATTTGCAAGGGCTTAACTGACACCATCGAACAACAACAATCATATCAGGTAGAATTCTTAAATAAACTTAATTTCAGAGGAGTGCCTCCTCGCAAACTTAAGCTAAAAATAGATCAACCAATAATGCTTTTACGAAATATGTGTCCAAGCGCGGGCATGTGTAATGGAACGTGCCTAATCATAATAGGCTTCCAAAAGTTTGTTCTCCAGGCTCGAATAATTATTGGATCTCATATAGGGAAAACTGTAATAATACCATGCATTATTCTCACTTCCACACAATCAAAGTGGCCCTTTGTCTTACAACGAATACAATTTCTGGTCAGGCCATGCTATGCAATGACAATTAACAAAAGCCAAGGCCATTCGCTAAAATTTGTCGGTCACTACCTCCCAAAACATGTTTTCAGTCATGGTAAACTATACGGAGCCCTTTCCAGAGTCACCGACCCCGATGGTCTAAAAATAGTGATGGTGAATGACAGTGATGAACGTTTGAAGGATCATACAAGAAATGTAGTCTACAAGGAAACTTTCTTCAACTTGAACCACAATTTACAATGGTACTACTCAACTTCTAATATAACACACCAACTAATTTATTACTCCCACTTTCTATCACTTTTAATGCTAATACATACATTTTCATTCTGTTTATTTTCGGAAGGAGGAGTCGATGTTCCTTTGCTTTTGTGAGATTCATTACCAGAAGATTACATTCCTTTTGTCGAAGATGTCACTTAATGAGTTATTTTTGTGTTCATGAAAGTTGTTGGTTATCTCTTATGATTTGTATGGGATCTTATAATAATTTTTTCATATAGTCATTATTTTATATTTTATATGCATCCTACAAATTCTTTGTTTCAATTGCTTACAAAACAAATACTTGCCTTCGTCCTATGCCCTCCCCATCATGCCGATTACAAACCACAGACCAAACTATTTCACTTCAAAGGACCATACGCAAATCGTAAAAATATTCGTGCAACGCACGGGCAATGCATCTAGTTAATACTTAATATCTAATATTAATAATAATAATTATAACAACCTTATTACGAATGGTAATCTTAATAATAATACTTTTGTTAATAATAATAATACGTCTAAAATGATACTAATACTAATATTAATGATAATAATAATGGTTATAATACTTATAATAATTATAATACTATTAATAATTATAATGCTAATAATTAGTAGTAATAACAATTAATAATAACAACAATAATAATAATAACAATAATAATAATAATAATAGTAATAATAATAATTTAAAAAGAAGAAACTACCTTTAAAAGCAATTTTAAAAAAAACTGCCCCTAGCCGGGCTCGAACCCAAGCCCTCTTGCTAACCTGAACCAACACACAACCACTCGACCATTTCTATCCTAATATACATAACCCATTTATTTTTCTGGTTCCTTTTCTTCATCTTCTTCATCACAGTTACGATCGACCAAAACCCAAATAATCATAATAGTAATATATACAGGTTTGACTAGTACATGGATTCAAAACAGAAACCATTCATTTGTTGAGCTTGTGAAATAAAAAAAAGAAATCGAATGGCAGCAGGTACTGGACTCGCGAAAAAGAAATTGAACTCAAAGTTTGATTTTGAAATTGAGGCTGTTTGAGACCACGATCATAACATGAAAAAGGTAGAATTTATCTCCTAGAAACTTTCTGAACAATCAATTGAACCTAAATCTTAACAGAAAACTCAAATTTGATCAAGAACAATTGTTTGACTTTTTACAAAAATAAGTTTGACCTCAAATTTTGAATTTGTTACAAAAAATTGAGATTTGAAACTTCACATATAGTTTAAGTAGAAGATTCCTAACACAAATGCAATATTAGATTTTTGAAATTTATATGGAATCGAGTTTTAAGTAAAAATTTACACATACAGAGCTTTTTTCTGTTTTCTCTCATTCTTATCTTTTTAATTCGTGAATTGTAATATTTTATATATATAATGTGATATTGGATGATTGCTACAGCATTAAGATTTGATTCTAATTGTTTTGTAGTTAAAAGTGGGTTGACATGTAGTTCAATCAGATACAGAAGAAGGAGGAAAAGAATGAAAACAGATGAAGTTTTCTAATTAAATTTGTGCGTAATTGATTCTGATATCAATAATACTAGACAGAAACAAAATTTACAGCATATTGATGTGGATATGTAACGGTTTCAATATCTATCTGTACAATTTTTCAATTTATTAATGGATATAAATATTATATTAATAATACTTTTAATATTAATAATCATAATTAATAATACTAATAATAATATATTTAAAATAAATAATTTCTGTTAATAAGAAAAATAATAAATAAATAAAAAACATGATAATATTTATAATAATAATAATAATAATCATTAACAATATTAATGATAAATTGTATTATTTATATGATAATATTAATAATGACTTTAATAATAATGACAATTATAATTATAAAAGTAATAATATTAATAATAATAATATTAATCATGATAACTAATAATATTTAATATTTAAATTACAACTAAATAATAATTTTAATCATTCTTATAGTAATATTTATATTTAAGTATTTATTTTGATAAATCATAATCTTAAATTTATTAAAATTTTAATATTTAACATTTGTTAATATCACTAATAATGATATTAATAATAATGAAAGTAGTAATAATATAATTTGTCTTTACTATTATATTTTTAATTTGTTGTTTCATCATATATTATATATATAAATATGAATACATTAATAATGTTTTATATATATAATTATTATATATCTATTTACTATATTATTTCATAATAAAAATAGATATTATAAATTTCAACACATAATATATATATATATATATATATATATATATATATATATATATATATATATATATATATATATATATATATATATATATATATATATATATATATATATATTACAATATACATATAATAATAGTTATGTATAGTTATCATATATGTTTATATATAGATTCTTTTTAATAATAACTTTATTATATTATATATTATTTTACATATTTAATTCTACTGATTAATTTGTATTTTATTATTTCACATTATTATTTATACACACACACACACACACACACATATATATATATATATATATATATATATATATATACACATATACATATACATATTTATTAACAACAATTGTTTGTGAATCGTCGGGATTAGTCAAGGTCAAATGTATACATGAACACACTTCAAAGTTTTTGAGACTTCAACATTTTAGACTTTGCTTATCGTGTCGAAATCAAAATAAGATAAGGTTTAAATTTGGTCAGAAATTTCTGGGTTGTCACAGACACGACTTGAACCCGTAACAATGGTAGCTAATCATTGTTACGCGAGCACATCGTATTAACTTGCTAGTACAACGTCTCTCGCTTGATGATTGCAAACACAACACAAAACAATTAGCGCAAGGTTAGTTCACATAAACCTAGGCACTAACCAATCTCAGTCCGACCCGCCTCCTACAAGTCCACATAAAACGCGTACACAATAAAGTCTAAGTCTAGGCACCTATCTCAAGTCGCCTAAATCCCTTAGACCATGCTCTGATACCACTTGAAACAACCCAACCCGTATTCAACCGACATTTTTTTTAATAATAATCCATTTACGCGCCATTCGAATGGTCACAAGATGTAAACCATTTCATACAACCCATTTAAACGTACAACATGTTTAAAGTTTACATCATGGGCACGAAGGCCCTTACTCAAAAGTAATACAAGTTCGACCCATAAATGATAGTTTTAAACCAAATGACACTCGAGCATGGTTTGAGGCTAAACTACCCAAAACATTAGGTCGACTTCCAAAAGCTCCAATTAGCAACCAACATGGGGATATTTAATTCCTGGCAACTCCTTTCCCTTTCTCCATATTCGTACCTAAAAATGTAAACAACGAGAGGGGTAATCAAAGCTTAGTGAGTGTAACAATTATACATACATATATATAACCCATCTATTTGCAATCGCACCCACCAAATACCTCATACGAAATTATAACTCAAATAGCATGCCGTCATACTCATAATGCTAACACTCGTACACTATCACAACACCTCATTAGCATATACTCAACACATTTTATATATATATATATATATATATATATATATATATATATATATATATATATATATATAGCATGCTAAACAATATCCAACAACATAATAAGTTTAACCAGAAACGTTATGGTGCTACCTGCTCGTGGTTCACACCATACGAAATGCTATGACACTACCGGCTCGTGGTTCACGCCACTACGCATTTGAGTCGTACTCCTTTATAGTGCTACCGGCTCGTGGTTCACACTTTGGCGCTACCGACTCGTGGTTCACGCCTCATTTTATAGTGCTACCGGCTCGTGGTTCACACTTGATGCTACCGGCTCGTGATTCACATCATGATTTTATAGTGCTACCGGCTCGTGGTTCACACTTGATGCTACCGGCTCGTGGTTCACATCATGATTTTATAGTGCTACCGGCTCGTGGTTCACACTTGATGCTGCCAGCTAGTGGTTCACATCATGATACTCGTCACATACATGCTATGGTACTACCGGCTCATTGGTTCATACCATAACATTCACAAATAAATACGTCACATACATATACGCATAATTATTCCACTCACCTTATCGACTAGGCGATGGATTAACAACTCCGCAAGCTTCACGCAAAGTACCTAAGATAATAAGCACTCACATCAATATACAAACTAGTGGAACTAACCACCAACACTTAACTCTTGAGTATTTAATGACTTGTTTGTATTAAGTGACCCATTACACCAAAACCGCCCATTAATGGCCAAGACTCATCATAAATCACTAAAAGCTAGTGATTAAAGTCCCACAACAAAGACTAACACCATTTAGGGTATTTTCTTACCCATCTTGCTTAACTAGGTCAACCATTGCCCATTTGACCCATTTTAACAACAAGACTTATATTTTAGTCAAACTCGAAACCGTTATCAACCTTTAACTAACACACAAGTATATTAGGGATTTGACAACACCATTAATACTTACAAACACCAACTTACAAGACCAAACCCTAGATTACAAAACCTTAGGGTTTCCTTACATCAATTTAACCCAAGTTCACCCATTTAACCTTGGGTCTTACAAGTTCCACATGAACAAACCCTAGCCATAAATCAATTAAAACTCAAAACATGGAGTTAAGACTTACCAATACAATCACAACGTAGCTAGAGACGTAAGGAACAACTTTAAAACTTGTACTCGGGCGAGATTTGGTCTTCTTCTTTCCCAAAGTGAGCTCTCTCACTCTAAAACTCAATCCTCTCTCTCTCTAAATTGAATGTGGGTAGATGAAAGAGTGTTAAATGAGTTAGGATAGGTTCTGCATCAGTTTTATGTTCCCCCAAACCTTTCACCAAGTAAAAGACCATAATACCCGAAAAGATCCCAATTAAAACGGGTTATAATTGTCCATTCAGCGAATATGTCGCGTTACGTGACCCCATGTCGCGATCCGCCACCCCTCTGACCTGATAACACACTCCAATACGCGATAGTTTAGACAGGAGTCAGGTTTTTAGACCATCACATTTTGGTCAACCTCATCGCGTTCCGCGACCGTCCCCAACGCGATAAAACAGCTTAGAACGCGATAGAAAGTCTGATAACCTATTTTCCAACATTTAAACAATACACAAATCGACCATGGTTAATATATTATAGACTTACGGGATTAAGTACGCACCTTAAGTTATAGACAAGGGAAAACGGGGTGTTACACTCGGAAATGGTCCTTCATAAATTCGAGGATATTCGTGCTAGTTTTTTTATTGTACGACCAATTCTAAGAAAATTGATTGGATCCGCTGAGAACAAGTCTTGACTTCTCGGGATCAAGGTGGTCTTAGTATTGGTAGTTTGAGAGCTTTTAAACAAGCTTTATTGATTAAAAGGAATTGGCGATTAAAGATCAACCCAAATGCGAAATGGGCCAATGTGATTTGCGTGATATATGGGTCGGATGGTTGTATAACTTTAAATAATAATGGTATTAATAGTTGCGCATGGTCTGCTATTCTTAAAGTGTAGCCAAATCAAATAGCATTATTCCTACTGATGTGCTCAAGGTCAATTTAGGTGATGGTCGGTGGTCCGTTTTTGGACGGATAATTGAAGGGTGACATTACACTTCAAAAAAAGTTTTGTTGTCTCTATCATCTTGCGACAAATAAGAAGGTTACGGTAGCAGATTTTTGGGAACACGGGTCGTGGAAGTGGGCATGGTTTCGAGAAATTTGATAACGCAATGGTTCAATGGTTCAATGCTGCAAGATCTTTGCGCTTATATTGGTGACTTCTCTCCTTCGGTTTTTTGGATATGCTGGAATGGAAAATTGATAGAGATGGGATCTTCAAAGTCTGCACAACACGTGAATATGTGGACGAAGTGATCCTGCCTAACTCAAGTCTCGTAACCAGGTAGGTGAAGAGTATCTGTTGTAAAGTTAATAATTTTATTTGGAGACTAGCGATTGATAGGCTTCCTTTGTGGCTTAATTGCTCAAGAAGGGGCGTGTATATTGCTCACATAAGGTGTGCTATATGTGATCATCATATTGAGTCTGTTAATCATGTGACATTTTCTTACACGGTCGCAACAGATTTATGGAGTAAGATACGTATTAGGACTGATTTTAATTTCCCTTATTTCATTAACTGGACCGAAGCTTCTATTTGGGTTGATAACTAGCAGTTTACTCAAGTCACCAAGTCAAGATTATATGTTATTTTTGCTTCCACATTATGGCATATATGGAGGTACCAGAAAGACGTTAATTTGGCTAACTTGACAATGAGGAAAGCAATATTATTTAGTTATATTTATCTTGCTTCTTTCAATTGGTTATGTAGTAGAAGCTCTTGTAAATTCCGTTGGGACAACTGGTTTATAAATGCAACACCGACCATTTTTTTTATCACAGCGGAAGACTTATAACAATAATAATACACAACCATATTATAATATTACACAAGGTCATAGTATAGTTAAATTATTACAAATACAATACGGGTTACTTAAAATCTTCTTAATTTTACAAAATCGACCCATCAGAGTTCAGTTGGTCAAACATATCTTCAAACCCCTAACTTCACCCTATCAGCAGTACCTAAACCTGCAAGGGAGAGAATGTGAGGGATTAGCACGAAGCTAAGTGGGTAGGTATATCTAACAAATGTCATTTAAGCATCACAGCATGGCACATCTATTACTATGCCAATATCCTGAACTAGCATACTAACAATAGCAATCACAACAAAATGACAGTATGAGGATTGGCGGCCATGACGCATAGCTGCTCGGGCTATTGTCTACCAATAGTCCTTCCTACCGAGCCCTCTGCATAACCTCCAGACACAACGAATGCGTCCTTCTATGCTATACCGAACAGACTGTAGGACTTGGTCCCAACCTTTCTGACTCAGTTGACCTCACACGAACCCAACCTAACTTAGCCTCAACGGGTTCCCAACCTGATGTGACAACCCAAAAATTTTTGACCAAATTTAAACTTTATCTTTAAATGATTTAACGTTTCCGACACGATAAGCAAAGTCTGTAAAACCGAATCTCAAAATTTTTGAACTATTCAAGTACCATTCGGTTGTTCTCAACGATTAGCGAACCATTATATGTAAATAGATACATATATATACTATAACTTGAAAACGTAACAAAGTTTTAATTGCATGATACCGTACATTAAACTTATTGGTTTATATATCTATTTGAATATATATGATTTCAAGTTATTTAGTAAACGATAGTAACATTCGATTATTGATTCGATTCATATTTAGATAAGTTAACTAAAACGTTTAAAATGAACCAGTAAAACACTAATTTGCTACAGTATTTTCGAATTACTACAGTACCCGAAAAGCTACAGTATTTTTGAAAATCACTATTTGCTACAGTAAAAAAACCTTGCTACAGTAACTTTGCTACAGTAAAACACTATTTCAAAATGAAAATGTATATATGTGTAACGGCCCTGGATATTCCAACTTTTATTTATTAATAATTATTATTAATACTTGTGTTTAACGAATGTATTTTATTACATTTATTTATCACCGTACTTGACTTTTAATTGCCCGACACGTCTTTGTGACACGCGTACTTTTCACGAATAATATTTTTGAATATTTTTGCATTCATGATTATTTATTTTTAATCATTTTTAATTAACTAAGGTTAGTGGTTAATTACTTGGGATTTATTTATTTAATTGCATCCTTTTTTGGACTTGGGCCTTTAATTAATAAACTTGGACTAGTAAGCCCACCCTACACTTTACATGGACTTGTAAGCCTAACATATTAACTATTATTTCATTAAGATTAAACTTTTATTAATTAGCTTAACGGGGAGACAAACCTTTCAAGAATGCTACACCATTCTCCCATGCAACTTAACTTTATTACCCATTTAAGCTTTCACCACCTTTCCACACATGAAAAGCAAGTTTTGACTTCCCATTCCCATCATCAAAACCGTCCCCTTTGTGTACATGTGAGGAGTTCATTTTTTTTTCAAACTTATTACTTGATACTTGCATTTCGTTTTCATTTACACACACATTCAAACAATACTTCAAACTCTCTCAACTTTCTCTCTAGTTTGTAAGTAACAACACTTTTTTTTCTTCTTTCTCTCTTGGTAAAAACCGAAACACATGTACATCATCATCATCTAGATTACTTGCTTTAATTACTTGTTTGTTACTTGTAGTTTGATAGTTGTTATTCAAGATCAAACTTATTAGTTTGCTTCTCCATGAATCTTGTTTTTCTTCACTCCTTTGTTGATGAAGAATCAAGAACAAGAACTCAAACTTATTAGTTTGGAGTTCTACATTTAAGTGTTTCAAAAAGTTCATAAGATTTATAAATTTCTTTCTTTGTTTTCATGTTTGTAGACTTAAACCCTAAGATTCAACTTTGTTTTGAATCTTCCTAAGTATGACACAAACATGAAACATAATACTTATAGATCTAGTTATTTTCTTCATTTATGCTCACTTTAAATTGGTGATTTCAAGTTCACAAGTTTTATAATCTTCTTTGTTTTCATGTTTTGTAGACTTGAATTCTTAAGATTCAAAACTTTAGTTTGAATCTTCTCAAGTTTGAAACAAACATGAATATTACTTTTAGATCTAGTTTATTTCTTCATTTTTACTTACTTTTAAATTGTGTTTGATGTTCATGGTCAAGTATTACTAGTTAAAACTTGATCTCATACTTCTTGAAACTAAAGTTAACTTTGTAAGTTCAAGAACATGGAAGTATAACTTTTTAGTTATAACTTCATACACTTGTGTTAGATTTAGCTTAATAACTTTAGATCTAGACTTTTGGGTCTTGGATCTTCAAGATCTAACTAAAAACTATGTTCTACAACTTAAGATCTTGATTAGTTAGTTTATTTTCAAGTTTGAAGTTCAATATTTCTTTTATGTTTCATGTATGTGTAAAATCTAAGACTTTGATGTAACCTTGAGCTAATATAGAGGCCGTGGTGACTGACCGAACTCAGCCTTTATTTTAAACTCTTTTCATGAACGAAACTTACTTTACACCTTTTGTTTGATGATGAATGATGATGACCCTTAAGACCTTATTTACATACTTTTAAACCTTTTCAGACGATTTACTGACTTAGTGATATTTGACTTAGGTTGAGGACCCGTTCGGACAAGCTACATACTTGCTTACTTTCCGACTCATACTTTACCGCTACTTTATCATTGTGAGTTATAGCATTCCCTTTTTACTTTAACTCATTTTGGGAACTGAGAATACATGCGAATTTTATGTTTTACATACTAGGCACGAGTACTTAAACTTATATATGTGTGGGTTATATAACAGCAGAAACATTCCCTTTAGCTCGGTAACGTTTAGTCATTAGTTTTTGAACCGGTGAACGCGAATCTTAGATATGGATCCATAGGGTTTAACATCCCCACTCGGGCTAGTAACGCTAGCATTTAATGGGTGTTTAATACTTCGTATACATACGCACTTTCCAAGTGTACTTTCAGGGGGTATAATCGTTAAGTTAGTTACCAAGTGCCCACGGTTAACATATACTTTATCATACTGTTTTGAAACGCTCTTTGTAGCACTGAAATCTCGTGGCCTACCTTACATACTGTTATACTTAAACTATAGCTCACCAACCTTTGTGTTGACATTTTTAAGCATGTTTTTCTCAGGTGCTTAAGGTTATTTGCTTCCGCTATCGTGTTAGTCTTGCCGTAGACACCCGCTGCTCTAGTGTTATCACCGCAGGAACTGTTTATCTTGCATTCAAACTTTAATACTTTTGAACTATGTTTTGTAACGACCTAAGGGTCACATACATTTATTCATGCTTGCTATTCGTAGAAGCATACTGTTGGTGTAAAATATTTGATGTCGATTATGACGTCACCTTACTATCGTGAATGCAACTTCTTTTATTACAGCATATAGTATTTAACCTTGTAATGATCCTGTTGTTGATGATTCGTACACGATGGTTTTTTACGGGGCATCACATTTGGTATAAGAGCATTGGTTTTAGGGAATTAGGTTGCATTAGTGAGTCTAAGACCGACCCGAGTAGGATTCACTAATAGGACTAATCTACAACTTGCTAGTTTACTTGTTTCCGCTGAACTTACTGCATGCTGCTGCTTACTTTTACTGCTATATGTCGTATAATATTACATGATTTCACTACTGTATGATATTACTTGCTTTTGATTGCATGCTACTTCTGTACGATTCGTTATTATTGCCATGCTACTTATTGTTATACATGATTTAAACTGCAGGCCTAATACGTGCTTGCTTTATGACTTACTGACATGGAAAATTTATTTTTCCTTGTTCAGATGTCGGATACTCCACCTGCTATCATTTTGGGCAGTTCAGACTCGTCAGCCACCCCACCTGCTGTTGCTGCCGACACACCGATCCCGCTACCCACGAGTGACCCCGGCGCTTCATTTTCCGGGACTAGTAGCCAGGCGCCTGCCCCAGTTGTTACTTCTAGCGGAGCCCTGGACCCTTCGGAGATTCCAGCTCCATCTGCCCCCGGACCCTCAGGATCACAGCCCCGCTCCGGTGAGATTGTGATTCCCGCGGAGTTCGGGGAAGGTCCATTCCGTAACCGGTATCGCCATTGGTGCCACGCGTCCCTGATGGACGTCTCATTCCAATCGGACCCGCTCGTTACCAACAGATGATGGCCGCTCAAGGACGGCCAGTTTCAGCCACCCGTACAGCCACCACATGATTCGGACAACCCGTCATCCACTGATGCTTCATCCAACGACACCTCCTCAGACGACTCCAGTGATGATGAGGACCCTGCTGATGTACCTATTCAGCCACCCTCCACCCCGCCGAAGAAGCGGTATCGCTTCGACGGTACCATCATTATGGGGATCAACGGAGGACGAGCCTTCACTGACGCGTTTGGTCAGCGTCGTAGGGTTACTGCCCGTAAGCGGCTTGTGCCGTATCCTGCCGACCCACAAGTGCGTAAGGCACCCCGTTACGTACTGACTATTTCTGGAGCCGGAACATCTGCACCCCATTATGTAATGTCTGCACCACCGGCACCACCTGCTCCACCGGCACCACCTGCACCGCCAGCCCCGCCTGCCCCACCATCTCCCACTGTCGAGGAATTGACAAGGGAGGTGGAGATCCTCCGAGCTCGAGTTGCTGAGCTAGAGGACCAGATGGCTCATGTTATGGACATCCTTCACCCACCTTCACCGTAGGACTTTTGTATTTAGATTTTATTATGTAATCTAGTTGTAGTTTTATGCTTCACTTATGTATTGTACGAACTTATTCAGATGTATGAAACTTATTATTATTATTAATGGAACTTTGCGTTATTTAATTCTTGCACGATGTTCTATTTACATTACTGTACGATGATTCTGTGGTATTTGTACCTAGATGCTTTATTTAATAACATGTGATGTTATGATTCCATGTTGGTTACTATATACTGTATTATTACTATTTGAATGCTGGATTTTGACTTGAGTCAAAATTTTTGTTTAGAACACCATGGCTAACGGACGATCAACACCTACCACCGCCCAAATCGAAGAGATGATTGCCGAAAGGGTAGCCGCAGCCACTGCGGAAATGCAACCCCAAGCTCCACCGCCACCACCACCACCACCGGTTATTCAGCCCATTCGAAATGGGTGTACTTACAAGGAATTCCAGAGCTGTAAACCACATAACTTCAGCGGTACTGAGGGACCGGTTGGTCTCACCAGATGGTTCGAGAAACTTGAATCAGTATTCCGAGTTAGCAACTGTTCGGAGGACAACAAAACTAAATTTGCTTCTTGCATGCTGTCTGACGGTGTGCTCACGTGGTGGAACACAATGGCACAGGTACAAGGCATTAATGAGGCGTATGCTACACCATGGGGAGAATTTAAGTGTGCCATGATTGAGGAGTATTGTCCGAGAACCGAAATCCAAAAGATGGAAATGGAATTCATGCAGTTAAAGGCCGTTGGGAACGACCTTGATGGTTATAACAGGAGATTTTTGGAACTAGCCCTGATGTGTTCGACAATGGTCACCCCAGAATTCAAGCATATGGAGAGATACTTCTGGGGACTCCCTAAGTCCATCAAGGGAAATGTTACATCGTCCAAGCCGTCGAATGTTCCCGAAGCGATGCGCATGGCGCATATTTTGATGAATCAAATAACCATCGATGAACCGAAGAAAACTAAGTCTGAAGAGGGTACTAGTGAGAAGCGCAAATGGGATAACCACCACCACCACCACAACAACAACAACAACAACAACAACAGGGGAAGGAACTATGATAAAAACCCAGCGAAACGACATGAGGGTTTCAGAGGAAACAACAACGGTGGAAACCTCAACCCCAACAACAACACCAACTCCAACCCGAACTACAAGGTAACCTTACCACAATGCAAGCGGTGCTACAAGCATCATACTGGGTATTGCAATGTTGTTTGTGAAAAGTGCCAATGGACTGGGCATATCGGGAAAGACTGCAAGGTCACCACTTTGAAAGGGAAGCCAAACACCAATGGACCGAAAAAGTGCTACGAATGCGGGCAGACGGGCCATTTCAGAAATGCGTGCCCAAACAAAAGAAAAGATGGCGGACCACCGCGCGCTAGAGCTTTCAATGTTAATGCAAGGGACGCACGCAAAAACCCCGACTTGGTGACAGGTATATTCAAAATCAATAATATTTTAGCTTCTGTCTTGTTTGATATTGGTGAAGATAGAAGTTATGTATGTAGACATTTTTGCGATAAGATTAATTGGTCATTAGTCTCGTTAAAAGAGAGTATGCTTATCGAGGTCGCCAACGGTAAACTTGAAAAAGTTGACCTCATTAGTCGAGGAGCTATTATCAGCATAGCTGGCGCTGATTTTGAAATTGATTTGATACCTATCAAATTGGGAAGTTTTGACGTGATCATCGGTATGGATTGGTTGAGCAAGATAAGGGCCGATATTATTTGTGGAGATAAAGCTCTTCGTATACCACAAGGAGACAGTGAACCACTGATCATCTACGGAGAGAGAGGTACCTCGAAGCTGAACCTCATTAGTTGCGTGAAATCGCAAAAGATCATGAAGAAGGGACGTCTTGCTGTCCTAGCGCATGTGAAAACGGTAGAAACCTAGGTGAAGAATGTGAACGACGTTCGAATTGTGAACGAATTTTCCGATGTCTTCCCTGAAGAATTACCTGGATTACCGCCGCCGAGAGCCGTAGAGTTTCAGATCGACTTAGTGCCAGGAGCTGCACCTGTAGCTCGCGCACCTTATAGACTCGCACCTTCCGAGATGCAAGAATTACAAAGCCAACTACAAGAACTACTTGATCGAGGATTTATCCAACCAAGCTTCTCGCCTTGGGGCGCACCTGTGTTGTTTGTGAAGAAGAAGGATGGATCCTTCCGTATGTGTATCGACTACCGTGAGCTCAACAAATTCACTATCAAGAATTGGTATCCTCTTCCACGAATTGATGATCTTTTTGATCAACTACAAGGATCGCGCGTTTACTCAAAGATCGATTTGCGATCCGGTTATCACCAGTTGAGAGTAAAGGAAAGTGATGTAATGAAAACCGCATTTAGGACTCGTTATGGTCATTATGAGTTTCTCGTGATGACATTCGGGTTGACAAATGCACCTGCCGTATTCATGGATCTCATGAATCGTGTCTGCAAGCCGTACTTGGATAAGTTTGTTATCGTCTTCATAGATGATATCCTCATCTACTCTAAGAGCGAAGAAGAGCATGAGCAACACCTCCGACTAGTACTTGAACTCTTGAGACAAGAGCAACTTTACGCCAAATTCTCCAAGTGTGAATTTTGGTTGAAGAAAGTTCAATTTCTGGGTCATGTTGTGAGCGACCAGGGTATCAAAGTTGATCCCACCAAGATTGAAGCTATCAGCAAGTGGGAGACCCCCACTACTCCGACTCATATTCGCCAATTCCTAGGTCTCGTCGGTTACTACCGAAGGTTCATTGTAGGATTTTCTCTGATTGCGCGTTCTTTGACCGCGCTGACTCACAAGGGCAAGAACTTCATTTGGGAACCCGCACACGAATCAGCATTTCAAACTTTGAAGAAGAAGTTGACCACCGCACCTATCCTATCACTTCCTGAGGGCAGTGACGACTTTGTTGTTTATTGTGATGCATCGAAGAGTGGTTTTGGTTGTGTACTGATGCAACGATCAAAGGTTATTGCCTATGCCTCCCGCCAATTGAAGATTCACGAGCGGAACTACACTACTCACGATCTTGAACTTGGAGCCGTTGTCTTTGCACTCAAATTGTGGAGACACTATTTGTATGGAACTAAGAGTACTATCTTCACCGACCACAAAAGCCTCCAACACATCTTCGATCAGAAACAACTGAATATGAGACAGCGTCGATGGATCGAGATACTCAACGACTACGATTGTGAACTTCGCTATCACCCTGGTAAGACGTTGCAGCTGACGCTTTAAGCCGAAAGGAGAGGACGGCACCTCTTCATGTTAGGGCTCTGAACATCACCATCCATTCGAACCTCAACAGTCAGATCTGAGTAGCCCAAGGTGAGGCTCTCAAGGAGGAGAAAATATCTCATGAGTATTTGAACATACTTGTCTCTCGATTCGAGGTTAGGGAGTCTGGACTCCGATGTTATGCCAGAAGAATTTGGTTACCTCTTTATGGAGATCTACGGAACCTTATACTTGATGAAGCACACCAATCAAGATATTCGATTCATCCTGGAGTGGGCAAAATGTACCACGACCTTAAAGAACAGTATTGGTGGCCAAATCTTAAGAAGGACGTTGCGACTTATGTTGGTAAGTGTTTGACTTACTTGAAGGTTAAAGCCGAGCATCAGAGACCTTCTGGGTTACTTCAACAGCCGGAAATCCCACAATGGAAGTGGGAAAGGATCACGATAGATTTCATCACCAAGCTACCAAAGACAGTGGGCAGATACGATACCAACTGGGTTATTGTTGACCGCCTTACTAAATCTGCACACTTCCTAGTGATGAAGGAAACGGATACGATGGAGAGACTTACTCAATTATACATCAAGGAGGTTGTATCTCATCATGGTGTACCTTTATCGATCATCTCAGATCGCGATCCCCGTTTTGCTTCTAGATTTTGGCGTTCTTTGCAAGAAGCCATGGGAACCCGTCTCGACATGAGTACTGCTTATCACCCACAGACCGACGGGCAAAGTGAACGAACGATTCAGACATTGGCGGACATGTTGCGTGCATGTGTCATTGATTTCAGAAAGGCCTGGGAAAGGCATTTGCCACTCGCCGAATTTTCTTACAACAACAGTTATCACTCTAGCATTAATGCTGCACCTTTTGAAGTGTTGTATGGTCACAAGTGCCGATCTCCTATTTGTTGGGCCTAAGTAGGCTAAAAACAAATCACCGGACCCGAGGTAGTCCATGAAATCACGGAGAAGATTGCTCAGATTCAAGCGAGACTTAAGACTGCCCGCGATCGTCAAAAGAGTTATGCCGATCTTAAACGTAAAGACTTTGAATTCAACGTTGGTGATCGTGTAATGTTGAAGGTTGCACCTTGGAAAGGTGTGATCCGTTTTGGAAAACATGGAAAGTTAAACCTACGATACATTGGTCCTTTTGAAATCTTGGAACGTATTGGACTCGTTGCTTACCGTTTAGATCTACCAGCACAATTGAGCTCAGTTCATCCTACCTTCCACGTGTCAAACTTGAAGAAGTGTCTTGCTGCACCCGAACTTATCATACCATTGGAAGAACTTACGATTGATGACAAACTCCACTTTGTGGAAGAGCCTGTTGAAATTATGGATCGTGAGATCAAAACTTTGAAACGCAACAAGATTCCGATCGTCCGAGTACGATAGAATGCCAAACGAGGACCTGAGTTTACTTGGGAACGAGAGGATCGAATGATGCAAAAGTATCCTCACCTTTTCCCAACTCCTCCATCTACCTCAGCTTAAAATTTCGGGACGAAATTTTCTTTAACAGGTGAGTAATGTAACGACCCTGGATATTCCAACTTTTATTTATTAATAATTATTATTAATACTTGTGTTTAACGAATGTATTTTATTACATTTACTTGTCACCGTACTTGACTTTTAATTGCCCGACACGTCTTTGTGACACGCGTACTTTTCACGAATAATATTTTTGAATATTATTTGCATTCATGATTATTTATTTTTAATCATTTTTAATTAACTAAGGTTAGTGGTTAATTACTTGGGCTTTATTTATTTAATTGCATCCTTTTTTAGACTTGGGCCTTTAATTAATAAACTTAGACTAGTAAGCCCACCCTACACTTTACATGGACTTGTAAGCCCAACATATTAACTAGTATTTCATTAAGATTAAACTTGTATTAATTAGCTTAATGGGGAGACAAACCTTTCAAGCATGCTACACCATTCTCCCATGCAACTTAACCTTATTACCCATTTAAGCTTTCACCACCTTTCCACACATGAAAAGCAAGTTTTGACTTCCCATTCCCATCATCAAAACCGTCCCCTTTGTGTACATGTGAGGAGTTCATTTTTTTTTCAAACTTATTACTTGATACTTGCATTTCATTTTCATTTACACACACATTCAAACAATACTTCAAACTCTCTTAACTTTCTCTCTAGTTTGTAAGTAACAACACTTTTTTTTCTTCTTTCTCTCTTGGTAAAAACCGAAACACATGTACATCATCATCATCTAGATTACTTGCTTTAATTACTTGTTTGTTACTTGTAGTTTGATAGTTGTTATTCAAGATCAAACTTATTAGTTTGCTTCTCCATGAATCTTGTTTTTCTTCACTCCTTTGTTGATGAAGAATCAAGAACAAGAACTCAAACTTGTTAGTTTGGAGTTCTACATTTAAGTGTTTCAAAAAGTTCATAAGATTTATAAATTTCTTTCTTTGTTTTCATGTTTGTAGACTTAAACCCTAAGATTCAACTTTGTTTTGAATCTTCCTAAGTATGACACAAACATGAAACATAATACTTATAGATCTAGTTATTTTCTTCATTTATGCTCACTTTAAATTCATTATTTCAAGTTCATAAGTTTTATAATCTTCTTTGTTTTCATGTTTTATAGACTTGAATTCTTAAGATTCAAAACTTTAGTTTGAATCTTCTCAAGTATGAAACAAACATGAATATTACTTTTAGATCTAGTTTATTTCTTCATTTTTACTTACTTTTAAATTGTGTTTGATGTTCATGGTCAAGTATTACTAGTTAAAACTTGATCTCATACTTCTTGAAACCAAAGTTAACTTTGTAAGTTCAAGAACATGGAAGTATAACTTTTTAGTTATAACTTCATACACTTGTGTTAGATTTAGCTTAATAACTTTAGATCTAGACTTTTGGGTCTTGGATCTTCAAGATCTAACTAAGAACTATGTTCTACAACTTAAGATCTTGATTAGTTAGTTTATTTTCAAGTTTGAAGTTCAATATTTCTTTTATGTTTCATGTATGTGTAAAATCTAAGACTTTGATGTAACCTTGGTTCATCAAAGCACTTGCAACACTTGATTGTGTTGTGCTACACATCTTAAACTTGCACTTGGGTTATGATGGTCAAAACTTGGTAAAGATGATGTAAACCCATCAACGAGTTGTATACTTGAAGCTACAAGCATCAAGGATGAGAACCGTGATGAACATCAAGCACCAAGAACCACCGAAACCTACTGTTTTGCTATTTCTGGGTCTGATAAGTACGACCTGGGCTACTGTAATTATGATTTTCAAATAGCTCTGTTTGATTAGATAACTTTTCATATAGGACTCGTCTTAATCCGAGTTACGGTTTGGGATTTATGGCCCTCCGATCGTCACTATGTCCATTTAACGTTGTGCTGAAAATTCTGACGTACTCGCACTTAGATCGTCGCCACGGTCAAACGAAGATGAGTTTGCTTCTGTAATTTTTACCACAATTAGAGGACTCATATATGGAGCCATGGCCACTGGTCTCACCTTATTTCAGTAGGTATAGGGTCCTTGGTGACTGACCGAACTCAGCCTTTGTTTTAAACTCTTTTCATGAAAGAAACTTACTTTACACCTTTTGTTTGATGATGAATGATGATGACCCTTAAGACCTTATTTACATACTTTTAAACCTTTTCAGACGATTTACTGACTTAGTGATATTTGACTTAGGTTGAGGACCCGTTCGGACAACCTACATACTTGCTTACTTTCCGACTCATACTTTACCGCTACTTTATCATTGTGAGTTATAGCATTCCCTTTTTACTTTAACTTATTTTGGGAACTGAGAATACATGCGTATTTTATGTTTTACATACTAGGCACGAGTACTTAAACTTATATATGTGTGGGTTATATAACGGCAGAAACATTCCCTTTAGCTCGGTAACGTTTAGTCATTGGTTTTTGAACCGGTGAACGCGAATCTTAGATATGGATCCATAGGGTTTAACATCCCCACTCGGGCTAGTAGCGCTAGCATTTAACGGGTGTTTAATACTTCGTATACATATGCACTTGCCAAGTGTACTTTCAGGGGGTATAATCGTTAAGTTAGTTACCAAGTGCCCACGGTTAACATATACTTTATCATACTGTTTTGAAACGCTCTTTGTAGCACTGAAATCTCGTGGTCTACCTTACATACTGTTATACTTAAACTATAGCTCACCAACCTTTGTGTTGACGTTTTTAAGCATGTTTTTCTCAGGTGCTTAAGGTTATTTGCTTCCGCTGTCGTGTTAGTCTTGCCGTAGACACCCGCTGCTCTAGTGTTATCACCGCATGAACTGTTTATCTTGCATTCAAACTTTAATACTTTTGAACTATGTTTTGTAACGACCTAAGGGTCACATACATTTATTCATGCTTGCTATTCGTAGAAGCATACTGTTGGTGTAAAACATTTGATGTCGATTATGACGTCACCTTACTATCGTGAATGTAACTTCTTTTATTACAGCATATAGTATTTAACCTTGTAATGATCCTGTTGTTGATGATTCGTACACGATGGTTTTGTACGGGGCATCACAATATGTATATGTATATACTACGAGACGATGATTTATAGAAGTAAATGACCAAAACACTATAAAGTTTAAGATACACTTTGAGTGATATAGTTTATTGATAATTTAAGACTATATTTTAACAAAGGTACGAGTCACGAAACGTAAAGAGCCAGTTTTCTCAGCGTACGAAAGGGCGTTCGAAAAACCGAAACCGGGACATAAGTCGAGTGACAACGTACGACTTATCGGAACAAAAATTACAAGTCAACTATGCATGTGAATTTAATATAATATATAATTAATTATATAAATTAAATATATTATATATATAATAAATTAATATGTCGACGAACTAGATTACAAATCAAATGTGAGCTGGAATCCTAGGCCTTGCGATCGCATGGCCATAACACACAGAAACCATGTGATCGCATGGAGTCTGAAATCTGGCCACACTATAAAGCTCGAGCATTCTGGTCTCTGTCTTACACACACATATATCATACTCCGTATTATTATTATTATTATTATTATTATTATTATTATTATTATTATTATTATTATTATTATTATTATTATTATTAAGATTAATGTTATTATTAATCTTATTATTATTAATATTATTAATTAGTATTATACATAAAATACTACGACGAGGTTATGAGCGTGTCACTTTCAAAATGGTTTTCAAGCGGGATAGAGCTAAGGAAATTATGGGTTATTGCCAAGGAGGTTATGGGTAATGTTCGGGGGTATATTTATAAATCAAATCTAGTGTTTATCATCTCCGTTGCATCTACGTAGTTTCCTACAATATCGAATCTCAATATTGATACGTAAGCACTCATATTTTATCTTTTATATATTAATTGTGTATCCATGTCTAGTGCTCGAGTATATATATTTATACATGCTTGTATGCTAAATTTGGTCGTTAAACATTTTATGATGAATCACGAATTAAATACATATGTTACTGGTAAAAGGTATATGATATGCATGTTTTTGGAAAGCTGACGAAAAATCAATGACTTTTCATTTAGATATCGAATATTTTCGATGAACGGATTAAGAGATATGATCAACTGAATTATGATTGATGTTAATTGAAATTGCTTTTGAATATGCAATTAAGATTTAAACAACTTGTTTACGAGATTGATAAAATAGATTTTTGAATATTACCAACCGAGTAAATGACTCCTTATATAAGATATGTCTCGTTTTGTTGAACTATTGTCAAAATTGACTTTTTGAAACGACTTTGGATAACTTTTGTATGTCGATCTCGAGCATTAGGATTGTGATACACTATGACCTGACCTAGCTTGAAAGACAATTATTGACCAAAATATGTTCTCTAGGTTGAGATCTACGATTATTTGGTATTCCAGGTTTCGGTCACATTTCGGTGAACGACTTTATGTACTGCTAAGATGAGTTTCATTTGCTCCCTTTTTAATTGCTTTTGCAATCTATATTTTTGGGCTGAGAATACATGCACTTTATTTTAAACGCAATGGATACAAGTACATACTAAATTCTACACTGAGTTTGAACCTAAAATCCCTTAGCTTTGGTAACTAGTAACTGCCAGTTATAAGAACTGGTGGGCGCGAGTAGTTGTATATGGATCCATAGGGCTTGACATCCCCGTCTGTTCCAGGTATAGAAATCCTATCCTGAACTATAAAACAGACGTATGCTATTTGAGTTTAGTACACGTTGGTTTGCGTGTATTGTACATGTTGGTTGCATGTATGTTAAAATAGGGGTACTTATTATAACGTTAAAGCTTAGTTACGAGGGTGCTCAATTTCGTAGAATATTTTGATAAACGTTTCTGGATGAAACAACTGAAAACTTGTGATCCACCTTTATGTACAGATTATGCAAAACATTAAAACTATGAACTCACCAACCTTTGTGTTGACACTTGTTAGCATGTTTATTCTCAAGTTCCCTAGAAGTCTTCCGCTGTTTGCTTATATCTTAGACAAGCTATGTGCATGGAGTCTTACATGGCATATTTTTCAAGGAAACGTTGCATTCACCAAATCAGCACCATGTATCTTATTTTGATTGCATTGTCAATAGAAGTACTGTTGTAAACTATTATTTATGGTGATTGTCTATATGTAGAAATCATCAGATGTCGAAAACCTTTGATTTAAATATTCATTTATGGTGTGCCTTTTCAAAAGAATGCAATGTTTATAAAAGGTATCATATAGAGGTTAAATACCTCGCAATGAAATCGATGAATGACGTGTTCGTCCATATGGATTTGGAGCGATCGTCACAGTTGGTATCAGAGCGTTGGTCCTAGCGAACCAGGTCTTGCATGAGTGTGTCTAACTGATAGTTGTTAGGATGCATTAGTAAGTCTGGACTTCGACCGTGTCTGCATGTCAAAAGTTTTGCTTATCATTTCTTGTCGGAAATTACCTGCTTATTATTCCTAGTCTAGACACGTTTTACTGCATTGATTGCATGAATAATGTATAGACAAAATTCATATCTTAGCGTATCTGTTACTGTAAACTTTTCCTGACATCTTCCGAAAATTTCTCCATGATTTATGGAATTTGGTATTATATATACATATGTAAATTATGTATTGAAGAATACCAAACTAAATTCTATAATCTAATTCATATCAAAAATATCTCCCTAATTATACAAGATGGATCACGTATCTAGTTCAAATTCCTTAAACTCTGACAGCTATTCTGATATGGATATTGTAGTGACCCGAACTTTTCCATGTTTATATATATTAATTTAGATTCATATTTACATGATTAAATGTTTCCAACATGTTAAGCAATCAAACTTGTTAAGACTTGATTAATTGAAATATGTTTCATATAGACAATTGACCACCCAAGTTGACCGGTGATTCACGAACGTTAAAACTTGTAAAAACTATATGATGACATATATGGATATATATATATAGTTAACATGATACTATGATAAGTAAACATATCATTAAGTATATTAACAATGAACTACATATGTAAAAACAAGACTACTAACTTAATGATTTTTAAATGAGACATATATGTAACGATTATCGTTGTAAAGACATTTAATGTATATATATCATATTAAGAGATATTCATACATGATAATATCATGATAATATAATAATTTAAAATCTCATTTGATATTATAAACATTGGGTTAACAACATTTAACAAGATCGTTAACCTAAAGGTTTCAAAACAACACTTACATGTAACGACTAACGATGACTTAACGACTCAGTTAAAATGTATATACATGTAGTGTTTTAATATGTATTTATACACTTTTGAAAGACTTCAATACACTTATCAAAATACTTCTACTTAATAAAAATGCTTACAATTACATCCTCGTTCAGTTTCATCAACAATTCTACTCGTATGCACCCGTATTCGTACTCGTACAATACACAGCTTTTAGATGTATGTACTATTGGTATATACACTCCAATGATCAGCTCTTAGCAGCCCATGTGAGCCACCTAACACATGTGGAAACCATAATTTGGCAACTAGCATGAAATATCTCATAAAATTACAAAAATATGAGTAATCATTCATGACTTATTTACATGAAAACAAAATTACATATCCTTTATATCTAATCCATACACCAATGACCAAAAACACCTACAAACACTTTCATTCTTCAATTTTCTTCATCTAATTGATCTCTCTTAAGTTCTATCTTCAAGTTCTAAGTGTTCTTCATATATTCTACAAGTTCTAGTTACATAAAATCAAGAATACTTTCAAGTTTGCTAGCTCACTTCCAATCTTGTAAGGTGATCATCCAACCTCAAGAAATCTTTGTTTCTTACAGTAGGTTATCATTCTAATACAAGGTAATAATCATATTCAAACTTTGGTTCAATTTCTATAACTATAACAATCTTATTTCAAGTGATGATCTTACTTGAACTTGTTTTCATGTCATGATTCTGCTTCAAGAACTTCGAGCCATCCAAGGATCCGTTGAAACTAGATATATTTTTTTCTTTTCCAGTAGGTTTATCCAAGGAACTTAAGGTAGTAATGATGTTCATAACATCATTCGATTCATACATATAAAGCTATCTTATTCGAAGGTTTATACTTGTAATCACTAGAACATAGTTTAGTTAATTCTAAACTTGTTCGCAAACAAAAGTTAATTCTTCTAACTTGACTTTTAAAATCAACTAAACACATGTTCTATATCTATATGATATGCTAACTTAATGATTTAAAACCTGGAAACACGAAAAACACCGTAAAATCGGATTTACGCCGTCGTAGTAACACCGCGGGCTGTTTTGGGTTAGTTAATTAAAAACTATGATAAACTTTGATTTAAAAGTTGTTATTTTTAGAAAATGATTTTTATTATGAACATGAAACTATATCCAAAAATTATGGTTAAACTCAAAGTGGAAGTATGTTTTCTAAAATGGTCATCTAGACGCCGTTCTTTCGACTGAAATGACTACCTTTACAAAAACGACTTGTAACTTATTTTTCCGACTATAAACCTATTCTTTTTCTGTTTAGATTCATAAAATAGAGTTCAATATGAAACCATAGCAATTTTATTCACTCAAAACGGATTTAAAATGAAGAAGTTATGGATAAAACAAGATTGGATAATTTTTCTCATTTTAGCTACGTGAAAATTGGTAACAAATCTATTCCAACCATAACTTAATCAACTTGTATTGTATATTATGTAATCTTGAGATACCATAGACACGTATACAATGTTTCGACCTATCATGTCGACACATCTATATATATTTCGGAACAACCATAGACACTCTATATGTGAATGTTGGAGTTAGCTATACAGGGTTGAGGTTGATTCCAAAATATATATAGTTTGAGTTGTGATCAATACTGAGATACGTATACACTGGGTGGTGGATTGATTCAAGATAATATTTATCGATTTATTTCTGTACATCTAACTGTGGATAACTAGTTGTGGGTTACTAACGAGGACAGCTGACTTAATAAACTTAAAACATCAAAATATATTAAAAGTGTTGTAAATATATTTTGAACATACTTTGATATATATGTATATATTGTTATAGGTTCGTGAATTAACCAGTGGCCAAGTCTTACTTCCCGACGAAGTAAAAATCTGTGAAAGTGAGTTATAGTCCCACTTTTAAAATCTAATATTTTTGGGATGAGAATACATGCAGGTTTTATAAATGATTTACAAAATAGACACAAGTACGTGAAACTACATTCTATGGTTGAATTATCGAAATCGAATATGCCCCTTTTTATTAAGTCTGGTAATCTAAGAATTAGGGAACAGACACCCTAATTGACGCGAATCCTAAAGATAGATCTATTGGGCCTAACAAACCCCATCCAAAGTACCGGATGCTTTAGTACTTCGAAATTTATATCATATCCGAAGGGTGTCCCGGAATGATGGGGATATTCTTATATATGCATCTTGTTAATGTCGGTTACCAGGTGTTCACCATATGAATGATTTTTATCTCTATGTATGGGATGTGTATTGAAATATGAAATCTTGTGGTCTATTGTTACGATTTGATATATATAGGTTAAACCTATAACTCACTAACATTTTTTGTTGACGTTTAAAGCATGTTTATTCTCAGGTGAATACTAAGAGCTTCCGCTGTTGCATACTAAAATAAGGACAAGATTTGGAGTCCATGTTTGTATGATATTGTGTAAAAACTGCATTCAAGAAACTGATTTCGATGTAACATATTTGTATTGTAAACCATTATGTAATGGTCGTGTGTAAACAGGATATTTTAGATTATCATTATTTGATAATCTACATAAAGCTTTTTAAACCTTTATTTATGAAATAAAGGTTATGGTTTGTTTTAAAAATGAATGCAGTCTTTGAAAAATATCTCATATAGAGGTCAAAACCTCGCAACAAAATCAATTAATATGGAACGTTTTTAATCAATAAGAACGGGACATTTCAGTTGGTATCAGAGCGTTGGTCTTAGAGAACCAGAATTTTGTATTAGTGTGTCTTATCGAGTTTGTTAGGATGCATTAGTGAGTCTGGACTTCGACTGTGTTTACTTGAAAAATGATTGCTTAACAAATTATGTTGGAAACTATATATTTTTAACATGTGAATATTATGTGATATATTAATCTCTTAATGCGTTTGATATTATGTGATAGATGTCTACCTCTAGAATAAGTCCCATTGACTCACCTAATAATAATGAAGAGTCAAATGTAAATTGGAATGATTCGTGGACTGATTCACAAGTTCCCGAAGAGGAACTGGAAGAAGAGTCGGAACCGGAAGAAGAATCGGAACCGGAAGAAGAATCGGAACCGGATGAAGAAATAGAACCGGTGGGGGAAATAATAAAACGGTTAAGTAAAAGAAAATCCTCAACCAACCGACCAAGGTTAATTATGGTCAATGGTGTTTCCGCCAAGGAAGCAAAATATTGGGAGGATTACCAATTCTCCGATGAATCGGATTCCGACGAGAATTCCGATGATGTTATAGAAATTACCCCAACTGAATTTAAAAAGGCAAAAGAAAATAATAAGGGAAAGGGCATAAAAATAGAGAAATCTAATTCCAACCCCGATGAACTTTATATGTATCGTCAACCCCCGAAGTCCTTAAGTTGTAACAATGACCCGGGAACCTCTAAACCACCAGGTTTTTCTAAACCAATGTGGAAAACGATGGCTCATATTAGGGGAACATCATATATCCCTAGAAACTTGGCAAAACGAACCAAAAGCGAAGGAGAAGAAACAAGCGAGTCGAAATAAGATAGTTGTATTCGTGTGGTGTAATATATGTAATATAGTGTGCTTATGCTTTATGATATATGTAAAAATTGCTTGTATTAATAAGTATTTTTTTTTATGAATCTAACTCTTGTCTATTTTACAGTATAAAAACACAAAATGGATAGACAACCCAATATTTTAAGAGACCTACCCGGAGACATGATTGATGAAATCTTGTCTAAAGTCGGTCAGAATTCTTCGGCACAACTATTTAAGGCGAGATCAGTTTGTAAGACATTCGAAGAACGTTCCAAGAATGCCTTGGTTTATAAAAGGCTTTCGTTCGAAAGATGGGGGATATCACATTGGGAAATTCATAAGTTACGATGTGTTAACTTTGACGCATATATTGCGGGGAACCCAAATGCTATTTTACGCAATGGGTTAAGAAATTATTTTAACTCAATATATCCGAATATTGGACTTCGTGATTTAGAAAAAGCGGCTAACATGCAACATAAAGAAGCATGTTATGCTTACGGATTAGTAATGTTCGCTTCTCACCAAAGTGAGAACAAGAACATCGGGCTACAACTATTAAACAAAACGTTCCCACAAGTGACGGAGTCGGTAATTGGGGTAAGAAATGAGGTTTTTAGATTGTTACGGGACTGTTGGACATTACGTAACCCTCGTCCCTTTGACGACGTTATAACACGATGTCTTATCAACGGCCATAATGGTTATGTTCCACAAGACCAAGGATGGGAAGTAATCCTAGTAAAACCAGAATGCATGACTTGTTTCTGGACGTATGAATTACGTGTCTTTATTGCCTTTGCTGAACGACTTGTGTACTAGCTAGAATTATCTTCACAACCATCTTGTATCAAATTTATTGTGTGCTATATTTCATGCTATATGTAAAATAAGCGGTATTGTAAGTTTGTAAAATATTGTGTAAAAGTTTGAACGCGAAATATTATTATAAACAGTTTTTCATATAGAATTGTAGTAGTTGAATTGTATATTAGCTACTAAGTATGAACTTAACGGGTAGGTACTACTCGAATATAAACTTATAAAACGCTAATATGAAGAAAAAACTTTTATAAATGAGTTCATATTATGCTACGAAATACTATTAACTACTCTTAATATTCTGTATGATTAACTTGTTCCATTTGACTATTTTGAAGGAAATGGCACCGACTACTCGATACACCGTGAATATGAATGAAGAGGAATTTCGTACTTTTCTAGCTTCAAACATAGCCGCAGTACAGGCTGCGCTACATACCAACAATAACCTTGGATCTAGCAGTACAGGAAATCGTGTAGGATGCACCTACAGAGAATTCACTGCCTGCAAACCTTTGGAATTTGATGGAACCGAAGGACCGATCGGATTGAAACGGTGGACCGAGAAGGTCGAATCGGTGTTTGCCATAAGTAAGTGTACTGAAGAGGACAAAGTAAAGTACGCTACGCATACCTTCACAGGTTCTGCGTTAACATGGTGGAATACCTATCTAGAGCAAGTGGGACAAGACGATGCATACGCACTACCGTGGTCAGCATTCAAACACTTGATGAACGAGAAATACCGTCCCAGAACCGAGGTCAATAAGCTCAAGACAGAACTTAGAGGGTTACGAACCCAAGGATTTGATATTACCACGTACGAAAGACGATTCACAGAATTGTGCCTATTGTGTCCGGGAGCATTCGAAGATGAGGAAGAGAAGATCGACGCGTTTGTGAAAGGATTACCGGAAAGAATCCAGAAAGATATAAGTTCACACGAGCCCGCCTCCATACAACAGGCATGTAGAATGGCTCACAAACTAGTGAACCAGATTGAAGAAAGAATTAAAGAACAGACTGCTGAAGAGGCCAATGTGAAGCAAGTCAAAAGAAAGTCGGAGGAAAACGGTGATAAGAATCACCAATACAACAACAACAGTAATTACAACAATAATCGCAACAATTATCCCAACAATCGCAACATCAATCGCAACTACAACAAACGGCCCAACAACAATAACAACAACAACAACAGCAACTACAACAATCATCCCAACAACAATAATAACCGCAACAACAACAACAATCAGAAGCAGCTATGCCAAAGGTGTGAAAAGTATCACTCGGGGTTCTGCACCAAATTTTGCAACAAGTGTAAAAGAAATGGTCATAGCGCGGCGAAGTGTGAGGTCTACGGACCAGGGGTTAATAGAATGAAAGGAACAAATGGTGTCGGAACGAGTAATGGCGGAGAAAGTAGTGTCGGAGCAAGTTATGCCAATGTAGTTTGTTATAAATGTGGAAAATTGGGCCACATTATTAGAAATTGCCTGAACCAGGAGAACACGAATGGACAAGGCCGCGGAAGAGTTTTCAATATTAATGCGGCAGAGGCACAGGAAGACCCGGAGCTTGTTACGGGTACGTTTCTTATTGACAATAAATCTGCTTACGTTTTATTTGATCCGGGTGCGGATAGAAGCTATATGAGTAGAGATTTTTGTGCTAAATTAAGTTGTCCATTGACGCCTTTGGATAGTAAATTTTTACTTGAATTAGCAAATGGTAAATTAATTTCAGCAGATAATATATGTCGGAATCGAGAAATTAAACTGGTTAGCGAAATATTTAAGATTGATTTGATACCAGTAGAGTTAGGGAGTTTTGATGTGATAATCGGTATGGACTGGTTGAAAGAAGTGAAAGCAGAGATCGTTTGTTACAAAAATGCAATTCGCATTATACGAGAAAAAGGAAAACCCTTAATGGTGTACGGAGAAAAGGGCAACACGAAGCTACATCTTATTAGTAATTTGAAGGCACAAAAACTAATAAGAAAAGGTTGCTATGCTGTTCTAGCACACGTCGAGAAAGTACAAACTGAAGAAAAGAGCATCAATGATGTTCCCATTGCAAAAGAATTTCCCGATGTATTTCCGAAATAATTACCGGGATAACCCCCACATCGATCCGTTGAATTTTAAATAGATCTTGTACCAGGAGCTGCACCAATAGCTCGTGCTCCTTACAGACTCGCACCCAGCGAGATGAAAGAACTGCAAAGCCAATTACAAGAACTTTTAGAGCGTGGTTTCATTCGACCAAGCACATCACCGTGGGGAGCTCTTGTTTTGTTTGTCAAGAAGAAAGATGGTACATTCAGGTTGTGTATCGACTACCGAGAGTTGAACAAAGTTACCATCAAGAACCGCTACCCACTACCGAGAATCGACGACTTATTTGATCAACTACAAGACTCGTCTGTTTATTCAAAGATTGACTTACGTTCCGGGTATCATCAAATGCGGGTGAAAGAAGATGATATTCCAAAGACTGCTTTCAGAACACGTTACGGTCATTACGAGTTTATGGTCATGCCGTTTGGTTTAACTAATGCACCAGCTGTGTTCATAGACCTTATGAACCGAGTGTGTGGACCATACCTTGACAAGTTTGTCATTGTTTTCATTGATGACATACTTATTTACTCAAAGAATGACCAAGAACACGGTGAACATTTGAGAAAGGTGTTAGAAGTATTGAGGAAGGAAGAATTGTACGCTAAGTTTTCAAAGTGTGCATTTTGGTTGGAAGAAGTTCAATTCCTCGGTCACATAGTGAACAAAGAAGGTATTAAGGTGGATCCGGCAAAGATAGAAACTGTTGAAAAGTGGGAAACCCCGAAAACTCCGAAACACATACGCCAGTTTTTAGGACTAGCTGGTTACTACAGAAGGTTCATCCAAGACTTTTCTAGAATAGCAAAACCCTTGACTGCATTAACGCATAAAGGGAAGAAATTTGAATGGAATGATGAACAAGAGAAAGCGTTTCAGTTATTGAAGAAAAAGCTAACTACGGCACCTATATTGTCATTGCCTGAAGGGAATGGTGATTTTGTGATTTATTGTAACGCATCAAAGCAAGGTCTCGGTTGTGTATTAATGCAACGAACGAAGGTGATTGCTTATGCATCTAGACAATTGAAGATTCACGAACAAAATTATACGACGCATGATTTGGAATTAGGCGCGGTTGTTTTTGCATTAAAGACTTGGAGGCACTACTTATATGGGGTCAAAAGTATTATATATATACCGACCACAAAAGTCTTCAATACATATTTAATCAGAAACAACTGAATATGAGGCAGCGTAGGTGGATTGAATTATTGAATGATTACGACTTTGAGATTCGTTACCACCCGGGGAAGGCAAATGTGGTAGCCGATGCCTTGAGCAGGAAGGACAGAGAACCCATTCGAGTAAAATCTATGAATATAATGATTCATAATAACCTTACTACTCAAATAAAGGAGGCGCAACAAGGAGTTTTAAAAAAGGGAAATTTAAAGGATGAAATACCCAAAGGATCGGAGAAGCATCTTAATATTCGGGAAGACGGAACCCGGTATAGGGCTGAAAGGATTTGGGTACCAAAATTTGGAGATATGAGAGAAATGGTACTTAGAGAAGCTCATAAAACCAGATACTCAATACATCCTGGAACGGGGAAGATGTACAAGGATCTCAAGAAACATTTTTGGTGGCCGGGTATGAAAGCCAATGTTGCTAAATACGTAGGAGAATGTTTGATGTGTTCTAAGGTCAAAGCTGAGCATCAGAAACCATCAGGTCTACTTCAACAACCCGGAATCTCGGAATGGAAATGGGAAAACATTACCATGGATTTCATCACTAAATTGCCAAGGACTGCAAGTGGTTTTGATACTATTTGGGTAATAGTTGATCGTCTCACCAAATCAGCACACTTCCTGCCAATAAGAGAAGATGACAAGATGGAGAAGTTAGCATGACTGTATTTGAAGGAAGTCATCTCCAGACATGGAATACCAATCTCTATTATCTCTGATAGGGATGGTAGATTTATTTCAAGATTCTGGCAGACATTACAGCAAGTATTAGGAACTCGTCTACACATGAGTACTGCCTATCATCCACAAACTGATGGGCAGAGCGAAAGGATGATACAAACGCTTGAAGACATGCTACGAGCATGTGTTATTGATTTCGGAAACAGTTGGGATCGACATCTACCATTAGCAGAATTTTCCTACAACAACAGCTACCATTCAAGCATTGAGATGGCGCCGTTTGAAGCACTTTATGGTAGAAAGTGCAGGTCTCCGATTTGTTGGAGTGAAGTGGGGGATAGACAGATTACGGGTCCGGAGATTATACAAGAAACTACCGAGAAGATCATCCAAATTCAACAACGGTTGAAAACCGCCCAAAGTCGACAAAAGAGCTAAGCTGACATTAAAAGAAAAGATATAGAATTTGAAATTGGAGAGATGGTCATGCTTAAAGTTGCACCTTGGAAAGGCGTTGTTCGATTTGGTAAACGAGGGAAATTAAATCCAAGGTATATTGGACCATTCAAGATTATTGATCGTGTCGGACCAGTAGCTTACCGACTTGAGTTACCTCAACAACTCATGGCTGTACATAACACTTTCCACGTCTCGAATTTGAAGAAATGTTTTTCTAAAGAAGATCTCACTATTCAGTTAGATGAAATCCAAATCAACGAAAAACTTCAACTCATCGAAGAACCCGTCGAAATAATGGATCGTGAGGTTAAAAGACTTAAGCAAAACAAGATACCAATTGTTAAGGTTCGATGGAATGCTTGTAGAGGACCTGAGTTCACCTGGGAGCATGAAGATCAGATGAAGAAGAAATACCCGCATCTATTTCCAGAAGATTCGTCAACACCTTCAACAGCTTAAAATTTCGGGACGAAATTTATTTAACGGGTAGGTACTGTAGTGACCCGAACTTTTCCATGTTTATATATATTAATTGAGATTGATATTTACATGATTAAATGTTTCCAACATGTTAAGCAATCAAACTTGTTAAGACTTGATTAATTGAAATATGTTTCATATAGACAATTGACCACCCAAGTTGACCGGTGATTCACGAACGTTAAAACTTGTAAAAACTATATGATGACATATATATGGATATATATATAGTTAACATGATACTATGATAAGTAAACATATCATTAAGTATATTAACAATGAACTACATATGTAAAAACAAGACTACTAACTTAATGATTTTTAAACGAGACATATATGTAACGATTATCGTTGTAAAGACATTTAATGTATATATATCATATTAAGAGATATTCATACATGATAATATCATGATAATATAATAATTTAAAATCTCATTTGATATTATAAACATTGGGTTAACAACATTTAACAAGATCGTTAACCTAAAGGTTTCAAAACAACACTTACATGTAACGACTAACGATGACTTAACGACTCAGTTAAAATGTATATACATGTAGTGTTTTAATATGTATTTATACACTTTTGAAAGACTTCAATACACTTATCAAAATACTTCTACTTAACAAAAATGCTTACAATTACATCCTCGTTCAGTTTCATCAACAATTCTACTCGTATGCACCTGTATTCGTACTCGTACAATACACAGCTTTTAGATGTATGTACTATTGGTATATACACTTCAATGATCAGCTCTTAGCAGCCCATGTGAACCACCTAACACATGTGGAAACCATAATTTGGCAACTAGCATGAAATATCTCATAAAATTACAAAAATATGAGTAATCATTCATGACTTATTTACATGAAAACAAAATTACATATCCTTTATATCTAATCCATACACCAACGACCAAAAACACCTACAAACACTTTCATTCTTCAATTTTATTCATCTAATTGATCTCTCTTAAGTTCTATCTTCAAGTTCTAAGTGTTCTTCATATATTCTACAAGTTCTAGTTACATAAAATCAAGAATACTTTCAAGTTTGCTAGCTCACTTCCAATCTTGTAAGGTGATCATCCAACCTCAAGAAATCTTTGTTTCTTACAGTAGGTTATCATTCTAATACAAGGTAATAATCATATTCAAACTTTGGTTCAATTTCTATAACTATAACAATCTTATTTCAAGTGATGATCTTACTTGAACTTGTTTTCATGTCATGATTCTGCTTCAAGAACTTCGAGCCATCCAAGGATCCGTTGAAACTAGATCTATTTTTTTCTTTTCCAGTAGGTTTATTCAAGGAACTTAAGGTAGTAATGATGTTCATAACATCATTCGATTCATACATATAAAGCTATCTTATTCGAAGGTTTAAACTTGTAATCACTAGAACATAGTTTAGTTAATTCTAAACTTGTTCGCAAACAAAAGCTAATCCTTCTAACTTGACTTTTAAAATCAACTAAACACATGTTCTATATCTATATGATATTCTAACTTAATGATTTAAAACCTGGAAACACGAAAAACACCGTAAAACTGGATTTACGCCGTCGTAGTAACACCGCGGGCTGTTTTGGGTTAGTTAATTAAAAACTATGATAAACTTTGATTTAAAAGTTGTTATTCTTAGAAAATGATTTTTATTATGAACATGAAACTATATCCAAAAATTATGGTTAAACTCAAAGTGGAAGTATGTTTTCTAAAATGGTCATCTAGACGTCGTTCTTTCGACTGAAATGACTACCTTTATAAAAACGACTTGTAACTTATTTTTCCGACTATAAACCTATACTTTTTCTGTTTAGATTCATAAAATAGAGTTCAATATGAAACCATAGCAATTTGATTCACTCAAAACGGATTTAAAATGAAGAAGTTATGGGTAAAACAAGATTGGATAATTTTTCTCATTTTAGTTACGTGAAAATTGGTAACAAATCTATTCCAACCATAACTTAATCAACTTGTATTGTATATTATGTAATCTTGAGATACCATAGACACGTATACAATGTTTTGACCTATCATGTCGACACATCTATATATATTTCGGAACAACCATAGACACTCTATATGTGAATGTTGGAGTTAGCTATACAGGGTTGAGGTTGATTCCAATATATATATAGTTTGAGTTGTGATCAATACTGAGATACGTATACACTGGGTCGTGGATTGATTCAAGATAATATTTATCGATTTATTTCTGTACATCTAACTGTGGACAACTAGTTGTAGGTTACTAACGAGGACAGCTGACTTAATAAACTTAAAACATCAAAATATATTAAAAGTGTTGTAAATATATTTTGAACATACTTTAATATATATGTATATATTGTTATAGGTTCGTGAATCAACCAGTGGCCAAGTCTTACTTTCCGACGAAGTAAAAATCTGTGAAAGTGAGTTATAGTCCCACTTTTAAAATCTAATATTTTTTGGATGAGAATACATGCAGGTTTTATAAATGATTTACAAAATAGACACAAGTACGTGAAACTACATTCTATGGTTGAATTATCGAAATCGAATATGCCCCTTTTTATTAAGTCTGGTAATCTAAGAATTAGGGAACAGACACCCTAATTGACGCGAATCCTAAAGATAGATCTATTGGGCCTAACAAACCCCATCCAAAGTACCGGATGCTTTAGTACTTCGAAATTTATATCATATCCGAAGGGTGTCCCGGAATGATGGGGATATTCTTATATATGCATCTTGTTAATGTCGGTTACCAGGTGTTCACCATATGAATGATTTTTATCTCTATGTATGGGATGTGTATTGAAATATGAAATCTTGTGGTCTATTGTTACGATTTGATATATATAGGTTAAACCTATAACTCACCAACATTTTTTGTTGACGTTTAAAGCATGCTTATTCTCAGGTGAATACTAAGAGCTTCCGCTGTTGCATACTAAAATAAGGACAAGATTTGGAGTCCATGTTTGTATGATATTGTGTAAAAACTACATTCAAGAAACTGATTTCGATGTAACATATTTGTATTGTAAACCATTATGTAATGGTCGTGTGTAAACAGGATATTTTATATTATCATTATTTGATAATCTACGTAAAGCTTTTTAAACCTTTATTTATGAAATAAAGGTTATGGTTTGTTTTAAAAATGAATGCAGTCTTTGAAAAATGTCTCATATAGAGGTCAGAACCTCGCAACGAAATCAATTAATATGGAACATTTTTAATCAATAAGAACGGGACATTTCAGATATTCACTTGAATTCCGAAGATAGTGTAACCGGAATGGATCAACCAATTAGCCATCATCTATTCTGGATGAATTGGGGATGGGTTCATAGCCTACTTAATTATTGGAGACAAGAAGAATGTGATCCATTCCATCCACCACATTTCCCTCTTGGCGAAGAACCTGAAGCACTTACCGGCGAACCTGTTCGTAATACCATTTTCTCTCTCATCTCCAGAATAGCTCGTCATGATCATATACTCTCTCAAATTCTGGATCTTATTCATCCGCTCGTCCGAACCGCCAATCATCCCGGTGTAGTAGAAGAAGTCAACAAGCTTTGCACTCGGGTAGTGGCTTTGAAGAATATGGTGCAAAGGTTACAAGCACCAGCAGAATCACCGACATCAACAGTATCACCGACAACAACACCAACAGTACCATTACCACCAACAACAACATCCGCACCGTAAGCCTCAACATCACAATATGTACCTTAAACATCAACGTCATACGCATCGTAGTTGCCAAGAAATATCAGCAACAATAACCGATGAAGTATTAACTCATTTCCCCTGAAGAAATTTTATGTATATTTAATATATATGAATTTTGAAATCAAAATAAATCTTTTCGTACTAAGCTATTACGTGTGAATCTTAACTGGCAGGTACTACTCGGTTAGTTCATATTACTAATATGCAATGATGTACATCCTTCCTTAACAACTTAACCATTGTTAACTACAATCTCTGTTTCAACTTAATGAATTCCATTTCATAATAAACCAAGTGTATTATTCAATTAAATAATTGATTTTACATTTTCATTTTCGATGTACTCGAAACTTTCCAGAAAACATCATCTGTCCTTGTAAGGTTCACAAAAATTCCACGAGCATCAACATCCTTCACCGAGGAATAAGAATAAATAATGAAGTATCGATTACATTAGCGAAATACTTCGCAAAGATTATGTAATCTTTAATGTTTTAGAGATTAATCATTTCTAAGTCAAGCCGAAAATTAAATGAGCTTAATATGATATTAACTCATTAAATATGTGTTACATCTGAAGAAAATATACATACATATATTTTCATAAAGACGTTAATAAAAATTCTTTTGTACAAAGTATTAATTGTGAAATCTTTAACGGGTAGGTAATACCCGGGAAATATATAAGTTCGCAATTAATATGTTACACTATACATTCTTCAACTTTGATTCAAAAATTATTAACAATGCTCACAACAATATACAATCGTTTTCATACAAATTCAATTACATATTCTGATATTGACGGATTAGAATCCAAGTCATAACTCTGAACCGGTGACATCATTCTTAGATCTCTACATCTTTCAAAGCTATACTTTGACTTTAAATCTGTGCAAGATCCATTAGCATTGTTTTTACCGAAAATAACCTTGCAATTCCATTTCAAAAGTATCCAGTATTATCAACCGTTCAACCAGTCAACGACGACCTTTCAGACTTGTAACCCTGGCATATACGTTTTTGTTACTGGGGAACCTTTCATGTTCCACCACATTAACAGTAAATGTACCAGTAAATTCATTAATCTGTGACTTAAAGTCTCTTCGAAAAACCATTATAATTGTTCATTGAAACCCTATCATGTACTCATCCACATCTTGTAACGGTAATTGCCATACCAACTACCGGTAATTAGCAATCACTATTTTTAATTTCGCAGCAATTCTACGCCAACAGTTATATATATACATATAATGTCTATCTCCTAGACTTATTTACTTCGAAGGTGAAGTTCCTGAAAAACACCCCAAACTGCGAAACTAGTTCTCTGAATTTTGGAAAAATACTGATGAAGCAGCAAAAACTGTAAACGACTTTATTAGCCAAAAGTTTGATGATAAAGAATAGTGTGTTGGCAAAGCTCAGAAAAAGAGAAGGTTTGGAACTGGAAAACGGATTGAGCAAACCATGAAGGAGGCTGTGGACAAATCACAAAGACTAAACCTGCCTTCAAAGAATACAAATGATTCAGTATCTGCTGAAGTCATTAACGAATACCTTGCTCCTGACTCAAAACCGTTACGAACAAATCTTCTTCATCATCCTTCGATATTAAAAATTCTAAGATATCATTATATCTTTCATTATAAATATCTTCGATATTTCTGAAGATATCTTCATAACTATTATTATCCAAAATTATTTATCTCTTCGCGCTATCTGTGTTACATCATAAAAGAAACTATTTTAGTTTCTAAATTTTGAAAATCTTGAAAAATGGATGTTTTTGAAGTAGTGTTGGGAACTGAAGCATGAGTTAGTATAATATAATGACACTTGATCAACGTGATTATATTACAGTAAGTCATGCTGAGTTTCTAATGGAACGTGATAAAGGTTCACAGATCATACCCTCATCATGAACCATGTTACATAACTCTTTCATTCTATTTAACCTCTAAACATATCAAGAAAATATTTTTCTTGATGATTCGGTTTTTTTCGAGGTATTCTGGTAATTTGACAAGTCAGATTGTGCTATTACCATTTCTTTCTTAGAACATTAATTATGTTCATTCCGAAATTCATACCTATGAATTCTGGACCATTATTCGCTTTACTTAAAGTCGGGAAGAGAAAACGAAAGCATGAAGCTCCGAAATATAATGGAAAATATAAAGCCCGAAAACAACCCCGAAATTACAAACCGTGTATATCAATGCGTATAGCAATATAAAGATACGGGAGAATGAAAAACAATATAACCCCAAGGTAATAGTAGAAGAAAATAACCTCCTCTGGTGGCAGATGAAAAAGAAGAATGAATGATATGATAGCCAAGAAAATATCAAGAATCAGAACTGGATGAAGCATTTTCACAAATCTTTTGTAAGTATGAAATAAGAAAGAATATTATAGGAGTGGTGAAAATAAATGAAACGAAAGAGGTCAATTTATAGCAAAATATCAGACATAGCAATCGAGGCAGATTACGCATTTATCAAAGGAAATCCTAATTTCCTTAAATTCCGAAGAATCAAATCTTATTTAAATTATGAAGATTTTCTATTCCTTAAATTCCAGAAATCAATCGTTACTACATCAAGAGATAAGACGAATCTCTATTCTCCATTTCACTCTATTACGATAACTTCTCTCATACGCCTCGAGTAATCGGATTGTTTTATCCGTATTATTCAATGGTGATAAAATTCTATTTACCAACTCATATTCGTCATGAAAACATTTTTATTGTTAACCATGACGACCTCACTCAAATTTCGGGACGAAATTTCTTTAACGGGTAGGTACTGTGACAACCCGAAAATTTTTGACCAAATTTAAACTTTATCTTTAAATGATTTAACATTTCCGACACGATAAGCAAAGTCTGTAAAATCGAATCTCAAAATTTTTGAACAATTCAAGTACCATTCGGTTGTTCTCAACGATTAGCGAACCATTATATGTAAATAGATACATATATATACTATAACTTGAAAACGTAAAAAAGTTTTAATTGCATGATACCCTACATTAAACTTATTGGTTTATATATCTATTTGAATATATATGATTTCAAGTTATTTAGTAAACGATAGTAACATTCGATTATTAATTCGATTGATATTTAGATAAGTTAACTAAAACGTTTAAAATGAACCAGTAAAACACTAATTTGCTACAGTATTTTCGAATTACTACAGTACCCGAAAAGCTACAGTATTTTCGAAAATTACTATTTGCTAAAGTAAAAAAACTTTGCTACAGTAACTTTGTTATAGTAAAACACTATTTCAAAATGAAAATGTATATATGTATATGTATATACTACGAGATGATGATTTATAGAAGTAAATGACCAAAACACTCTAAAGTTTAAGATACACTTTGAGTGATATAGTTTTATTGATAATTTAAGACTATATTTTAACAAAGGTACGAGTCACGAAAGGTAAAGAGCCAGTTTTCTCAGCGTACGAAAGGGCGTTCGAAAAACCGGAACCGGGACATAAGTCGAGTGACAACGTACGACTTATCGGAACAAAAATTACAAGTCAACTATGTACGTGAATTTAATATAATATATAATTAATTATATAAATTAAATATATTATATATAATAAATTAATATGTCGACGAACTAGATTACAAATCAGATGTGAGCTGGAATCCTAGGCCATGCAATCGCATGGCCATAACACACAGAAACCATGCGATCGCATGGAGTCTGAAATCTGGCCACACTATAAAGCTCGAGCATTCTGGTCTCTGTCTTACACACACATATATCATACTCCGTATTTATATTATTATTATTATTATTATTATTATTATTATTAAGATTAATATTATTATTAATCTTATTATTATTAATATTATTAATTAGTATTATACATAAAATACTACGACGAGGTTATGAGCGTGTCACTTTCAAAATGGTTTTCAAGCGGGATAGAGCTAAAGAAATTATGGGTTATTTCCAAGGAGGTTATGGGTAATGTTCGGGGGTATATTTGTAAATCAAACCTAGTGTTTATCATCTCCGTTGCGTCTATGTAGTTTCCTACAATATTGAATCTCAATATTGATACGTAAGCACTCATATTTTATCTTTTATATATTAATTGTGTATCCATGTCTAGTGCTCGAGTATATATATTTATACATGCTTGTATGCTAAATTTGGTCGTTAAACAGTTTATGATGAATCACAAATTAAATACATATGTTACTGGTAAAAGGTATATGATATGCATGTTTTTAGAAAGCTGGCGAAAAATCAATGACTTTTCATTTAGATATCGAATAGTTTCGATGAACGGATTAAGAGATATGATCAACAGAATTATGATTGATGTTAATTGAAATTGCTTTTGAATATGCAATTAAGATTTAAACAACTTGTTTACGAGATTGATAATGGATTTTTGAATATTACCAACCGAGTAAATGACTCCTTATATAAGGTATGTCTCGTTTTGTTGAACTATTGTCAAAATTGACTTTTTGAAACGACTTTGGATAACTTTTGTATGTCGATCTCGAGCATTAGGATTATGATACACTATGACCTGATCTAGCTTGATAGACAATTATTGACCAACATATGTTCTCTAGGTTGAGATCTACGGTTATTTGGTATTCCAAGTTTCGATCACATTTCGGTGAACGACTTTATGTACTGCTAAGGTGAGTTTCATTTGCTCCCTTTTTAATTGCTTTTGCAATCTATATTTTTGGGCTGAGAATATATGCACTTTATTTTAAACGCAATGGATACAAGTACATACTAAATTCTACACTGAGTTTGAACCGAAAATCCCTTAGCTTTGGTAACTAGTAACTGCCAGTTATAAGAACTGGTAGGTGCGAGTAGTTGTATATGGATCCATAGGGCTTGACATCCCCGTCTGTTCTAGGTATAGAAATCCTATCCTGAACTATAAAACAGACGTATGCTATTTGAGTTTAGTACACGTTGGTTTGCGTGTATTGTACATGTTGGTTGCATGTATGTTAAAACAGGGGTACTTATTATAATGTTAAAGCTTAGTTACCAGGGTGCTCAATTTTGTAGAATATTTTGATAAATGTTTCTGGATGAAACAACTGAAAGCTTGTGATCCACCTTTATGTACAGATTATGCAAAACATTAAAACTATGAACTCACCAACCTTTGTGTTGACACTTGTTAGCATGTTTATTCTCAGGTTCCCTAGAAGTCTTCCGCTGTTTGCTTATATGTTAGACAAGCTATGTGCATGGAGTCTTACATGGCATATTTTTCAAGAAAATGTTGCATTCACCAAATCATCACCATGTATCTTATTTTGACTGCATTGTCAACGGAAGTACTGTTGTAAACTATTATTTATGGTGATTGTCTATATGTAGAAATCATCAGATGTCGAAAACCTTTGATTTAAATATTAATTTATGGTGTGCCTTTTCAAAAGAATGTAATGTTTACAAAAGGTATCATATAGAGGTCAAATACCTCACAATGAAATTAATGAATGACGTGTTCGTCCATATGAATTTGGAGCGATCGTCACACCTGACCCAGCCCCGATTGGCGTCAAACACAGTGTGCACATCCAATACACATAATAGGCATGCAAACGACCACTAGACGACAATATAGTTTATCATGGCAATCGATATCTAACACATGACAATATCAATATTAAGATAACAGAGTAAATAACAGTAGCATGTCTTGCTACTTAAACTCTATCCGGAGATAGACCCACTCACCGATTACTAACAACTGCTCAGATTCTAACTACTGAGCCTTGTTCTTGTCTTTATCACCTGAGAACACCATAAACATAGTTAGTTTATGTCCGTTAGCACTAGACAACACAATACAACAAATCAGTATCAAAAGTGCCACTAAAAGTCTACCTAACACTTATACATTTTCAGAATTTACATTCTGATTATCATAAGAGATGCGGGCAGCATAACAGCTAGAAAACCTGTAACATCCTCAATTGGGCCTAGTTGTAAGATTACTAATTTACTCTTAAGCTTGTGTTGAGTTAATATATGTTTTAATTTTTATTTAAATATTTATTATTGTTAATAATGTGATTAGGACCAGTTTGTGACAAGGGTCACAGAACAGGTTTGTTTATTTAATTTGAACTTCATTTGGGTCGCCAAATGATATACGAAAGTTATCAGATAACTGGTAGATACCCGTGTGTGATGGGGTATTTTATTTAACATAAATATATAAGCAATATTCATCTCATTTCTTCCATTTCTTGAAACATCCACTCAACACCCGTACTTATTCTTTCACCTAAGCAAAACCCTAATCTTTAATCCTTGTTTTAGAGCTCAAATCACTTGCATCTTTGTGTTCTTGGTGATTTACTGATTCTATCAAGGTAAGAATCATAACATTTCATGCTCTAATCTTTGAGAAAATTGAGTTTTTGTGTGAGTAAGTTGAAAGTGTGAATTTGGGTCAAAAATCTTTAAATTGATGTTGTTTTGATGTAAAAATTGTGGGTTTATAGTCTAACTATGTTGTTGTCGAGTTGTGGGTAATTTGGATGTCAAAAACGAGCTCTAGAACAAGAATTGGTGATTTATGCTTGAAACCCGTCAGTTTTCTGCTGCTGCTGCTCGATGAACACAACCGCACGGTTGCAGGTTGCAACCGCCCGGTTGCGTGGTGCAACCGTACGGATGTAAGTCTGTAGCCGTACGGATGCATGTGCAACCGTACGGATGTAGATCAGTGATGCATTATAGTGAAATTTAGCTGTTTCCTAGCCGTTATGCTACCCGTTTGTATATTGATGATCAGGATGTAAATTTTGAAAATGCATAAGTGTTAAGTAGAAATTTTTAGCGAGCGCTTTTTGATACAAAAATTTCCGTACTGTGTTATTTGGTGCTAACGGACAGAAACTAACTTGATTTGCCTTATGTTCAGGTGATAAGGATAAAGAAGCAGCTCAGTAGTAGATTATCTGAGCTAGTTGCTGGTATTTGGTGAGTGGGACTAACTGGAGTATATAGTATAGAGTAGCATGTTATATTATGATTGTCATGCTTGTTAGATATACTTGCTATTATGGTTAGTTAGTATGTTGTGATGACTGCATGTTAGTTGATGCTTGCTTGGTAAAGCCCAGTGCCTCCCTATTATGTGGTTGCCTTGGTAGGAGAGATCAACCTGCGGGTTGGGTTCCTCATGTGGTTGCCTAGACAATCGTGGTGTATATATGTGTGAATGACGCGTACGTTGCGTGTGGATTATGTATATACATACGGTGGTGGAGAAACTTCTGGTAAGCCCCAGTCTGATCAACTGGTGGTTAATGGTTTGGCCGAGCTGCCAGAGTCTCTGTAGACGGCACTTGGGTGATGTTTGTGTGTTAGTTTTTGTGACATGATTAGTATAACGGTTCCTGTATACTATTGCCTGTAGTTAGTTGTACTCATGTAGCTTCATGCTAATTCCCCTCCATCTCCTCCCTGCAGGTTGATAGTTTTTGTAGATAGTGCTTTTTGGGAGAAGACGGGCATGATGATGTGTGATGATCGCTCCAAATCCATATGGATGAACATGTCATTCATCGATTTCATTGTGAGGTATTTGACCTCTATATGATACGTTTTGTAAATATTGCATTCTTTTGAAAAGGCACACTATAAATGAATATTTAAATCAAAGGTTTTCGACATCTGATGATTTCAACATATAGACAATCACCGTAATATAATAGTTTACATTAGTACTTCCGTTGACAATGCAGTCAAAATAAGATACATGGTGATGATTTGGTGAATGCAACGTTTCCTTGAAAAATAGGCCATGTAAGACTCCATGCACATAGCTTGTCTAACAAATAAGCAAAGAGCGAAAAACTTCTAGGGAACCTGAGAATAAACATGCTAAAAAGTGTTAACACAAAGGTTGGTGAGTTCATAATTTTAATGTTTCGCATAATCTGTGTATAAAGGTAAACCACAAGATTTCAGTTGTTTCACCCAGAAACGTTTATCAAATTATTCTACAAGATTGAGAACCCTGGTAACTAAACTTTAACGTTATAATAAGTACCCCTGTTTTAACATACATGCAACCAACATGTACAATACACGCAAACCAACTTGTACTAAACTCAAATAGCATACGTCTGTTTTATAGTTCAGGCTAGGGTTTCTATACCTGGAACAGACGGGGATGTCAAGCCTTATGGATCCATATATAACTACTCGCACCCACCAGTTCTTATAAATGGCAGTTACTAGTTACCAAAGCTAAGGGATTTTCGGTTCAAACTCGGTGTAGAATTTAGTATGTACTTGTATCCACTGTGTAAAATAAAGTGCACGTATTCACAGCATAAAAATATAGATTGCAAAAGCAATTAAAAAGGGAGCAAATGAAACTCACCTTAGCAGCATACAAAGTCGTTCACCAAAATGTGACCGAAACTCGGATTACCAAATAACCGTAGATCTCAACCTAGAGAACATATGTTGGTCAATAAATGTCTATCAAGCTAGGTCTGGTCATAGTGTATCATAATCCTAATGCTTGAGATCGACATACAAAAGTTATCCAAAGTCGTTTCAAAAGGTCAATTTTGTCAATAGTTCAACAAAACGAGACGTACCTTATATAAGGATTCATTTACTCGGTTGGTAATATTCAAAAATCCAATTTATCAATCTTACAAGTAATTTGTTTTAAATATTAATTGCAGATTCAAAAACAATTCCAATTAACGTCAATCATAATTCAGTTGACCATATCTTTTGTTTCGTTCATCGAAATTACGCGATTTCTAAATGAAAAGTTATTGATTTTTCGCCAGCTTTCCAAAAACATGTATATCATATACCTTTTACCAGTAATATATGTATTTAATTCGTGATTCATCATAAACTTTATAATGACAAAATTTAGCATACAAGCATGCAAAAATATATATACTCGAGCACTAGACATGGATACACAATTAATATACAAAAGATAAGATATGAATACTCACGTATCAATATTGAGATTCAATATTGTAGGAAAGTACGTAGACGTAACGGAGATGATTAACACTAGGTTTGTCTTGCCAATAATACCCACGACATTACCCATAACCTCCATAGCTGTATCCCATAGTTTCCTTAGCTTTGACTCACTCGATAACCATTTTTGAAATCGTTTGGACATAACCTTGTCGTAGTATTTTATGTATAATACTAATAATATAATATTACTAATAATAATTAGATTAATAATAATATTAATCTTAATAATAATAATAATAATAATAATAATAATAATAATAATAATAATAATAATAATATAAGTATATATAAAGAGACAGATATGAGAGTGAATTGAATTGTGAGAAACAAATCGCGAATACGATCAAATTTATAGATGTGGCCTGTCCCAGCCCTCCATGTGATCGCATGGGTCTGAGGCACAATGGCCATGCGATCGCATGGCCTCTTTTTCCAGCTCACAATCGTTTTTGTCCTACGCTTGTCGACATATTTATTAATTATATTTATAATATATAATTTATATAATTAATTATATATTATATTAAATTCACGTGCATAGTTGACTTATAATTTTTGTTCCGATAAGTCGTACGTCATCACACAACTTATGTCCCGGTTCCGGTTTTTCGAATGTCCATTCATACGCTGAGAAAACTGGTTTTTTACGTTTCGTAACTCGTACCTTTGTTAAAATATAGTCTTAAATTATCAATAAACTATATCACTCAAAGTGTATCTTAAACTTTCGAGTGTTTTGGTCATTTACTTCTATAAATCATCGTCTCGTAGTATATACATATACATTTTCATTTTGAAATAGTGTTTTGGTCATTTTGAAATAGTATTTTTTCTGTTTTATATTTAATTTTCTGTTTTTATAAAATATTTATATAAATAAAAACTTATATTTTAAGAACTAAAATAAAAATAAAGAAACTTTATAATTTTATATATATTTAACAAACTATTAAAAATATATAATTTTTTTGTTTTTCTTTTTATATTTTTGTATTTTTAATAATTAAAACGTATTTTTACAAAAGCGTATTTTTACAAAAGTAAACTAAGAATCTTTTATATATATATATATATATATATATATATATATATATATATATATATATATATAGCGTTTCGCTTCCGGCGTTTAAGCAGTTCCCCGGCAGCGGCGCCAAAAATACTTGATGTTATGCGAGGTGTATACAAAATAGTTATATTCTTACTACAAAATACTATTAAATACGATACAATTTTACACAAGTTATTTATTTATAGAGTGGAAATACCTAAACCTTGCTACAACACTTATAGGCAGTGTACCTAATCGTACAGTAGTGTAGTTTTTAGTAAGTCCGGTTCGTCCACAGGGAACTCGCCAAGTTAAACGCTATATTTTTAAAAACTATATTTGTATAATATATATATATATATATATATATATATATATATATATATATATATATATATATATATATATATATATATATATATATATATATATATATATATATAGGAGTAGTATTATTATTATAAAAGGGGGTTTTACCGTTTAATGACCGGTTTGTAGATTTTAAAACTTTAGTCGCAGTTAAAACCTAATGTAAAATATTAAAAATAAATATAACTTAATTTTAAGCGTAAAGTAAATAACGATAATGAAATTGCGATAAATAAAAGTGCGATAAATAAAATGACTATAAATAAAATTGCGATAATTAAAAAGTACAATAATTAAAATGACAATAAATTAAAGTGCGATAATTAAAAGTGCAATTAAATATGAAATAAAAGAATTATGCTTATTTAAACTTCCGTAATCATGATGTTTGATGTGTTGATTTTAGTTTATTACCATGGGTTAATTGTCCTTTGTCCTGGATTATTCAATATGTCCGTCTGGTTTTTGTCCATAACAGTCCATCAGTCATAAATATAAAGTGCGAGTGTCCTCGTCAAATTATCCTTATATCCGAAGTCAAATATTCCAACTAATTGGGGACTTAAACTTTAATTACACCAAGTTTCCTTGTATATAATCCACCCCTGTTTTAATAAGTCCATTAACTATTAATCCATTCCCGTGTCCGGTTAAAAGAACGATTATTAGTACTTATAAATATCCCGTCCATCGTGTCCGATCGAGTGTATATGGTTATTTATAGGTACGTCCAATTGTAAATCTTTATATTAAATTAACAAACTATCATTTAATTAAACAAATATAAAGCCCATTAATAACCCATAGTCTAATTTCCACAAGTGTCATTCTTTTGTCCAAACCCCAATTATGGTACAAAGCCCAATTACCCTGTCTTTAATATTTAGCCCTACATCACGATTACTTCGGCTTAAATAAGCATAATAATAACTTAGCTACGAGACATTAATTTAAAAAGGTTGAACATAACTTACAATGATTAATAATAGCATAGCGTTACACGGACAGAATTTCGACTTACACCCTTACAACATTCGCTAACATACCCTTATTATTATTAAAATTAAAATTATAATATACATATATATATATATATATATATATATATATATATATATATATATATATATATATATATATATACACGTTGAGAGAATGATGAAAGAAAAAGATGTCTACATTCGTCCGAAAATGCTGAAATTTATAGATGTGGCCAGGTATTTGGTGCCATCCGATCGCATGGATTTTTCACTTCCAGGCCATGCGATCGCATGGCCTGCTTTTCCAGCTCACATGAGTTTGTTTGCTTCTTGCCGACGGTTTTAAATAAATATATATAATATATAAATAATTTTAAGAATTATTTATATATTATATTATATTTATGTGCATAGTTGACTTGTAATTTTTGCTCCGTTGCGTCGAGCGTTGAGAGTTAACTCTGGTCTCGGTTCCGGATTTTCGAACGTCCTTTCGTACAATTTAATATCTTGTACTTTGCGTTTTGCGTCTTGTACTCTTGTAATTTTGAGACGTTTCTCATCAATAATTTGAACCACTTTGATTGTACTTTATACTTTTGAGCTTTTTGGTCATTTACATCTTCAATTCGTCGAATCTGTCTTTTGTCTTCACTTTTTATTATACAAACGAATATCACTTGTAAATAGAACAATTGCAACTAAAAGCTTGTCTTTCTTGAGCGATAATGCTATGAAATATATGTTCGTTTTTAGCATTATCAAATATTCCCACACTTGAGTGTTGCTTGTCCTCAAGCAATATAGTCTTGAAATAAAAATACTAGAATCACTTCTTTTATTCTTCACACTTTGTACATCAGTGATTTCTATACGGCGGTATAAACAATGATAGTAACGTTGTGGTTTACAGTCCCACATGACTATGAAAATTTAGGTCCTTTAGGAAATTGGATCTTTATGAAAACATTTGATCTTTTGAAAATTCAATCTAGCTTTTACCCTAGATAAGTTTTCCGGAATAATCCTTCACCGGTGTTTGCAAATTGTTTTTGTGGGTTTGGTGGGTTTCAGATTTGAAAATTTTAGCTTAAAACTTATGGTTTTGTGTCACCCACTTGCTAACCTTGTATTGGGAAAGCAACACGTCCAGTATACTTGCTCCGTATATTACCTTTCGGTAAACTACCGTCCGGTTGTAAAGGAAAGCGTTGAACAAGCAACTGTTAAGGCAATGTCCCGTGATATGCTGTTGTTCATGGTCTAAAACGTGTCGGATCCAATTACTATCCTTTGTAGGAGCAATAGTAAAGATCACCCTATAATTTTTCGGTCTGACACAAGGTCCTGTCTTCGACCATGCTATGCAACCACCGTTCTTACGGTTGACACCCGAATTGGTTCAGGTGACCTAATGAATTTCGGTGAATTCTTAGGATTTTACGTTCAATGGTAATGAACGCATTGAAAATAGGTTTTCAGAAAACAAAGCGGTTTGTAATTTTGATCAAAATATTTTCTCGTTCAAGCTCGAGTTTAGATATCATCGAATTTCATGAGTTTGTAATTCTCAATCTTTAAGGTCAATCTCAAGGATTGAGTAATATCAGTCTTAAAAGCTGATTTTTAATCTTTAAGGAGATTATCCTTTCTGGGGGTCTGATTCATTAGTCTTATCAAGCTAATTTGCACGGCGCCCTCCCCATTTTACGAGACAGGTCCTCTCATGGTTAGGATAAGTCTGACCACTTGGCGACCCTGTTTGATGCTGAGGTCTGTGGATTTCCTGCTGATTTTAGAGATGATTTTTCTAGATTTTTCGTCAACCTACAGCTGGTCTGGACGACAACTTCCTGACCTAAATCAAGAAGCGCGTGTCTTTTTCGGAAGACTTTACTTCCTTTTAATGATGTAATTGATTCATCGTGCAGATCCATCTTTCTTTCAGAGGTATTACAATAAATCGGGTAAAACTGATTAAAATCGTCCAAAACAAAAGTACCTGTAATAATATTGTACAAACATATGTGATACGTGTTTTAAAGAATTTGGTAAATTCTTCCCACACTTAGCTTTTATTTATTTTTGCCTTTTTATTCTCCTCTATTCCATTTTAAATGAATTCTAACGTTTTGGGTTGTTTCTCCATTTATGTTGTCTCCGAGGTAACAATAATTTCGGTAATAAAACCTAGTTTTATCGTTCATAAATATGTATAAACATGATTTTGAATTCACTTTATTGAAAATTTTTCAAATTTTCACAAAATTTGGCAATTAAACTAAGTGTAAACCCGAGAGAATTTATAACTCTTCCCCACACTTGAGATCATACAATGCCCTCATTTGCATGAAATCAAACTATAATTATAAATTCATGAGGGTGATTAGTGTAGAAAAGTGATTAAAAATACCGAGTTTGCAAAAATATTATTTTATATCACATTTGATATTTTGCGTCTTGTGGTCAAAATTAGTAGCTTTTGCTAAACTTAATGTCAGTCTTTGAAAGTGTGATGTTTTACCCTGTTTTGTACATAAGATAAACTACAAACATACATAATATTTTTATTATATTTTTTTTTATAAAACCTTTATTTATTAAAACAATTTAAATGAATAATTTTTAAAATTTTGTTTCCTTTTACTTTAGGTAGTTTCGGTATGTTTACCTAGTCCGTCTCTCGACAAAATTTAAATTTTGTCATTTTTAAAGCGATTGTTTTATAAGCAAAGATTTTTGGGTTTTTTAATTTTTTTGGTATACTTTAGATCAATAATATTAAAAATAATGATAACAAAATTTTTCGCCCCGCCCTCGGGTAAAGCAATTTCGGTTCCATGACCTAGTCTTCAACTTACGATGAATTTTAGAAATCATTTTTTAAACTTAATGAAATAAAGTAATTTTTATTTTTAAATTCACACAAAACTTAAATTTAAAAATGCATATTAATTTCATACAAAACCTACAAAACAAAAATTCAGAGTGGGGGGAGAAAACTAGTTCTTTAGTGTCTGCTAGTGGAAAAGACCAATCGGATTCCATTCTCGGAACTACACGAGAACAGAACAACTAACTCTAGACAGTATTTTCTTTTTAGAACATTTGAATCTCCCCACACTTAGGTAGCTGTGGTGTCGAAATTGTGATTAACCTCATCGTCAATTTCTCTTGGACCATAATCAACTTGCATATCTGTGACTTTTGCTTTAAGCCATTGGTCGGATTCCTGTGTAATATCCACAAATTCAACTAGTTTTGCCTTTTCTTTAGGCGATAGATTGGATACTAATCGGTTACATAACTTAAAGTTCCCCTTGGTTCTGGCATCGCGAATCCGTTTAATAAGTTTCTTCATTGAACTATTAATAACGGGGTCATTTAATTTCGTATCAACAACGGGGTTCTTTGTTATCAGGTCATCATTATGTGTTACTTCATCTTCCCCACACTTAGGCCTTTTATTATTGTTAAGCACTACCGTTGGAGTTGGTAAAACAATATGCTTCTTACCCATCATTTTTGTTGGTTTAACGGTTTTAGTTAGTGGAGATTTTGACTTTTGACTCACAAAGGTGATCGATTTTTCATTATTACTAAGTGTCATTCTACCCTCTCTTACATCAAATAACGCCCCGGTAGATGCTAAGAATGGTCGGCCTAAAATTAGAGGAATTTTTGGGTCCTCTTCTATGTCAATGACAATAAATTTGACTAAAAAGGTTAAATTACCCACTTGAACGGGTAGGTCGTCAGCAATTCCAACTGGGTGCTTAATGGTTTGATCAAAGAGTCGAACACTCATTTCCGTTGGACTTAACTCACCTACTCCTAATCTATTGTATAATGAAAGAGGCATAACACTCACACTCGTACCTAAATCTGCTAGTGCATCATACATGACACAATTACTAAGTAGACAATGAACAATAAATTCACCCGGATCACCCAACCTGGGTGGAGGTTTTGGTGGAACTGTCTTCACCGGGTTTACTTTTACGGTTTTTGTTCCTTGCACTTTCTTATTCTTCTTCTTCTTTCCATAGGTATCACAAACTTTATTACCTATCACTTGCTCATACTCAACTCCTTTTCTTGGAAACGGGATGGGTGGTCTGTATGGTGCCACCACTGGCTTTACATACTCGGGTGGTGGTGGTGTTGTAACTTCTTCATTGTTACTCACATCTAAAACCTTCCCATCTTCTGGTGTTGGTTTTTCAGAATTCGTTGAAGCCATATTAACATTCTCATTCCGAGGATTTACTTCAGTATTACTCAGTAGCTTTCCTTGTTCCCTCTCACTCATCATGCTAGCAAGAGTACCTACGTGTTTTTCTAGATTCAAAATGGAAGCTTGTTGAGTTCTTAATGACTGGTCAAATCTCTCATTTGTTTGGGTTTGAGATGTAATAAATTGTGTTTGAGATTCCATTAGCTTTGCCATCATTTCTTCCAGATTTGACTTTTTCTCTTCGGTTTGTTGTGGTGGTTTATACAAGACATGTCTTTGTTGATTAAAAGTGTTGTTTTGAGTTGGTTGGTTATTCAGACCTTGTTGATTATACGAGTTATTGTTGAGTCCACTTGAATTGTAAAGAATGTTTTGATTTCGATTAAAGTTTGGCCTTGGCGGTTGATAATTATTTTGATAATTATTTCCCGGCCTTTGGTTCATGTATGAAACATTCTCACATTGTTCCATCGTTTGCTCGATGTGACAATCTTTCGTTAAGTGTGTTCCACCGCATTGCTCACAACTGATTCGTATTGCGTGAATATCTTTAGTCATCTTTTCCATTCGTCTCTCGAAAGCATCTATTTTTGCGAAAACGGAATCAAAGTCATGGCTAGAATCGGTTCTAGCCGCTTTAGATGAACGAAAGATATCTTTTTCTTGGTGCCACTCATGTGAATGGGAGTCAGTGTTATCAATGATTTTGTGAGCTTCGGTTGCGGTTTTCTTCATAATTGAACCACCAGCTGTTATGTCGATGTCTTTTCGTGTATCGACATTACTCATATAATGTTTCATTTAGCTTTTGCGTGAATGTAACAATTTGTCCTTGAAGTCTCACGGCTTTAGATGCCGAAAAGAATTGTTTAAGAAATTTCTCAACTAAAACATCCCATGTGTCAATCGCCCCTTCAGGTAACGATTCTAACCAATCTTTGGATTCTCCCTTTAAAGTCCAGGGAAATAACATGAGATATATCTGTTCATCCTCAACTTCTCGGATTTTAAATAGAGTACAGATCCTATTAAAGGTTCGAAGATGTTCGTTTGGATCTTCTTTTGGCGTACCACTATATTGGCATTGATTAGTTACCATGTGTAGGATTTGTCCTTTGATTTCATAATCTGGCACATTAATGTCTGGCTTAATAATGGCATGTCCTTGGCCAGTGCGTTTAGCCCTTATTCGGTCTTCCATACTTAGAGGTTCCGTTACTTCCATAATTGAATTTGTTGAATACGAATCACTAGAGGATTCTGATTTAATGGTTTCTTCCTCGACAACCTCTGGTTGAATGATTTGTGGTCGGGAGGAATGATTAGTAGTTCAGGATCTCTGAATTGTCCCTGAATATCCTCCGGGTTCTCGGTAGTGAAGTCGGGTTCAAAAAATGGATTATCGGAAATTTGAATTCGAGTACTTGGTCGACTAGATGACGATTCTAAAGAAAAATCAACGGCGACAATATTGCCTAGATGTCTTGATCGAGTTACAGGTGGTGAACGTATAAAAGGTGGTGAACGTTTTGCTTGGTGCATTCACTGAATATCCTATTAGTTATAAAAGATAAAAATTATATAAGTTATCAAATTAATAGACTTTATAGATTTTGCCCACGTTTCGAATAGCCAAAAGATGTAGCAGGGAGCCAGAACCCTTTAAATCGGAAGCTCACAACTCAGCCACTAATAAATCCAACTATTACTACGAACCAGAAAATTTTGGATGTCTATCAATTTAATCACATAAAAAAAAAATTTCGTCAAAGTTTAAAGAAATTTTAAAGAAGAAATAGAAAATTCTATGTCCTAAAAACTAGAGCGTCGAGAAATAAGAAAGAAAAAGAGCGCGTCGAAAAACGTCGAAAAATAAAAGATCGAAAAATAATAAAAAGAACGTAGCGCGTTGAAACTTAAAAGTCTAAAAACTAAGAATTAAAAGTTGCGTCTAAAAGTATTAAAGCTTAAAAGGAATACTATATCCAAAACGGCAATAACTTAAAAGGTACTAAAATTTATAAAACGGCGTCACAAAATTCTAAAGCACCTAAATCTTAGTCTAAAGAAAAAGTACTTAAGGGATTTTACGGCAAAGCCTAAAAATCTAGAAATAAAAAGAACTACGGCAAAATAATAGACTTAAAACTAATTACGAGCGAAAAATATAAAATATTACGAATAAACGATTAAAAAGATACAAAATTTAAAAATAAAGCTTAAATTTATAAAAATACAATTTTTATAAAAATATTATTTTTATATTATTTATTTTATAAAAGTAATAAGCTTATATATTTAATAAAACTAATTTTAACTTAAAATACAAATTAATTAAAAACTAAAACTAAATAATTAAATAAGTAACCATAATTAGGGTTTTAATTAATAATAATAATAATTACTCCGTAATTAATGCAGAAGTGGTTCAACTCTGGCATGTCAGATCAGGCCATGCGATCGCATGGTCTTTGCGTTAAAAATCCATGCGGTCGCATGGAGTAGGGTTTCGGGCCAGAATCTGGGCTGCTACAGTGTAGCCCGATTACTTTTATATATATATATATATATATATATATATATATATATATATATATATATATATATATATATATATATATTTTTCTGTTTTATATTTAATTTTCTGTTTTTATAAAATATTTATATAAATAAAAACTTATATTTTAGGAACTAAAATAAAAATAAAGAAACTTTATAATTTTATATATATATTTAACAAACTATTAAAAATATATATTTTTTTTGTTTTTCTTTTTATATTTTTGTATTTTTAATAATTAAAACGTATTTTTACAAAAGCGTATTTTTACAAAAGTAAACTAAGAATCTTATATATATATATATATATATATATATATATATATATATATATATATATATATATATATATATATATATATATATATATATATATATATATATAGCGTTTCGCTTCCGGCGTTTAAGCAGTTCCCCGGCAGCGGCGCCAAAAATACTTGATGTTATGCGAGGTGTATACAAAATAGTTATATTTTTACTACAAAACACTATTAAATACGATACAATTTTACACAAGTTATTTATTTATTTATTTATAGAGTGGAAATACCTAAACCTTGCTACAACACTTATAGGCAGTGTACCTAATCGTACAATAGTGTAGTTTTTAGTAAGTCTGGTTCGTCCACAGGGAACTCGCCAAGTTAAACGCTATATTTTTAAAAACTATATTTGTATAAATATATATATATATATATATATAGGAGTCGTATTATTATTATAAAATGGGGTTTTTACCGTTTAATGACCGGTTTGTCGATTTTAAAACTTTAGTCGCAGTTAAAACCTAATGTAAAATATTAAAAATAAATATAACTTAATTTTAAGCGTAAAGTAAATAACGATAATGAAATTGCGATAAATAAAAGTGCGATAAATAAAATGACAATAAATAAAATTGAGATAATTAAAAAGTACAATAATTAAAATGACAATAAATTAAAGTGCGATAATTAAAAGTGCAATTAAATATGAAATAAAAGAATTATGCTTATTTAAACTTCCGTAATCATGATGTTTGACGTGTTAATTTTAGTTTATTGCCATGGGTTAATTGTCCTTTGTCCTGGATTATTCAATATGTCCGTCTGGTTTTTGTCCATAACAGTCCATCAGTCATAAATATAAAGTGCGAGTGTCCTCGTCAAATTATCCTTATATCCGAAGTCAAATATTCCAACTAATTGGGGACTTAAACTTTAATTACACCAAGTGTCCTTGTATATAATTCACCCCTGTTTTAATAAGTCCATTAACTATTAATCCATTCCCGTGTCCGGTTAAATGAACGATTATTAGTACTTATAAATATCCCGCCCATCGTGTCCGATCGAGTGTATATGGTTATTTATAGGTACGTCCAATTGTAAATCTTTATATTAAATTAACAAACTCTCATTTAATTAAACAAATATAAAGCCCATTAATAACCCATAGTCTAATTTCCACAAGTGTCGTTCTTTTGTCCAAACCCCAATTATGGTACAAAGCCCAATTACCCTGTCTTTAATATTTAGCCCAACATCACGATTACTTCGGCTTAAATAAGCATAATAATAACTTAGCTACGAGACATTAATTTAAAAAGGTTGAACATAACTTACAATGATTAATAATAGTGTAGCGTTACACGGACAGAATTTCGACTTACACCCTTACAACATTCGCTAACATACCCTTATTATTATTAAAATTAAAATTAAAATTATAATATACATATATATATATATATATATATATATATATATATATATATATATATATATATATATATATATATATATATATACGTTGAGAGAATGAAGAAAGAAAAAGATGTCTACATTCGTCCGAAAATGCTGAAATTTATAGATGTGGCCAGGTATCTGGTGCCATCCGATCGCATGGATTTTTCACTTCCAGGCCATGCGATCGCATGGCCTGATTTTCCAGCTCACATGAGTTTGTTTGCTTCTTGCCGACGGTTTTAAATAAATATATATAATATATAAATAATTTTAAGAATTATTTATATATTATATTATATTTATGTACATAGTTGACTTGTAATTTTTGCTCCGTTGCGTCGAGCGTTGAGAGTTGACTCTGGTCCCGGTTCTGGATTTTCGAGCGTCCTTTCGTACAATTTAATATCTTGTACTTTGCGTTTTGCGTCTTGTACTCTTGTAATTTTGAGACGTTTCTCATCAATAATTTGAACCACTTTGATTGTACTTTGTACTTTTGAGCTTTTTGGTCGTTTGCGTCTTCAATTCGTCGAATCTGTCTTTTGTCTTCACTTTTTATTATACAAACGAATATCACTTGTAAATAGAACAATTGCAACTAAAAGCTTGTCTTTCTTGAGGGATAATGCTATGAAATATATGTTCGTTTTTAGCATTATCAATGCACATTAAGTTATATATATATATTGTTCGTGAATCTTCGAGAATAGTCAAAGAATAATTGATTACATGATTATAGTTCCAAAACTTTGAGACTCAACATTACAGACTTTGCTTATCGTGTTGAAAACATTAAATCATTTAAAGATAAAGTTTAAATTTGGTCAGAAATTTCTGGGTCATCACATGATGATATGTTTGACTATGAAGAAACTATGATGTGTCTTTTCTGTTAAAACTGAATATTGTTATAATGTCACGTGACATCAGATGTATTAGTTTAATGCTAGCTGTCAAATAATTTGGATATGTAATTAAATATGTTTATGTTATTGAAATGGTTTATTTAAAATTAATGCTTCCGCCACATATTTAAAAAAAAAGAATTTAGCGGTGTCACAAGTTGGTATTAGAGCTTAGTTTGGCAGCATGTGCATTGTGATTTAAATGTCATGTTCCCAAACTTAGAAGAGTCATGTCAAACATAACATGCTGGGAATGGGTTAAGTGAGTGTTAGGACAAGTTACGTGTTAGTTATTAGTACTAACAGAGTTTATACTAAGCCTTGGTGCGAGTGTTGTGGTAGTGCAGTAATGGCAGATAATGAAGCAAACGCTACAGGCCCCACTGTCCCTCGAACTGGTACTTTCAGAGCTCCCGATGAAGATGGGCATGTGTCATCGGAAGAGGAAACCTCACAAGAAGTTATAAACCTTCAGAGTTGATTACTATAACGGCTAGAAAACAGTCATTAAACAACATAAGTCTGCACTGATCCACATCCGTACGGTTACAACACTATACGTACGGTTACACATGGTATCCATACGGTTACACTGTTCTAACCCGGTTACACTCACTCAGCTGCATCCGTATAGTTGCACCTTCATCCGTACAGTTGGACTCTCTATCCGTACGGTTACAAGCTGTAACCGTACGGTTACAGTTCATCTGCAGCAACAGCAGAACTCGGGGGTTTTCGAACCAAAATCAACCAATCTCATTATTTGACCTGTTTTAATTCCAAATTTTGACACCACACGTTTAGGAAAACATCTAGGGACATAAACCCTTTTGTTTTACACCAAAACAACAACCAATTTGGCGTTTTTATTCAAAACCTAATTTTGACAAAAACTAACTTTTAACCTACAAAATCGCTGATTTAGAGCATAAATTCGAACGAGTTATTACCTTTTGTTTATCACGAAATCAGTTGAAACAATTAACACAACACAAACACAACACAAATTCAATATTTGAAGATTTAAGGGTTTGAAAGTTGATAAGGATAACTTGAAATCATTCTTTTTTTGGAAAGTGAACCAAAAGGGATAAGAACCAGCTGTCCCAAGGCTTTTATAGGTGTAAATTCAAATACCTCACGACCCACGGGTATTTACCAGTTATCTGATAACTTTCATACTTCGTTTGGTGGCCCATACGGAGTTCGTTTTAAGCAATCAAACCTGTTATGTGACCAATTTTACAAACTGGTCTTTTCCTAACCATCAGATAACGTAAAATAATAATATAAAATAAACACATAATTTAAACCTAAGGGTAAAATGGTCATCTTACATCTAGCCCGGATTTCTGTCTGTTATAATAAAGTCGTCGTAAGTTTCTTTTATGTCTTTCCTAGCTTCTCGCTAGGGAATTTTTGCTAATAAAATTCTCTTGTTCCAAAAAAAAGTGAGATGAGTCATTTATTCAGTTAAATGATGTTTCAAGCTTTATTGGAGCTATTGAAATGTAAATATTCATAATTGTCAAAATACTTTGTACGTGTCATATTATAAGTATGTCTTTCTAAAATGTTCTTCTAACATTTGTTTTAAGTTTGTCTTTCTAAAAAAAATGCTCTTCTAACATATTTACTACTTAATACTGTTTTTAGAAATTGTTGTTAATTATTTTAATGTCATATAACGAACATTTTAGGTAGCTAGAATTTACTTGAAAAACAAAAATTGTCTAGTTATACTTAACAACGAGTTTGGAGAGTGTGGAGTGCACGCTAGTAAGAATTGACTAGATATTATCGCGTCCCTGGTGGGGTCCAAGGGGCAACAATCCAAAACTCTTAGGTACTATATGTTTTATCATAAAGTTGTCTACCAGCAAATATACTGCCAAAAATCATATGGTTTCGGTTAAAGACTTATTCCGCCAAATGAAGACTTACACCCTTTTGGGTTCTCTACCGAATATACATAATTTTCCCTCCTAAAAATCAGTTACATGTTTTTCATTCACAAACACAGAATACACACGTCCTCTTTAATACCTTATATTTGTATTGTTGTATCCTGCAATCAAATAATGTTCTTGTCTTATCCTAATTAGGATTTCGCGACATTTCGAGGCTTGTAGGGTCAAAATGCTTGATTAAAAAAGTAACTTCATGATTCAAGAATCAATCGGATTATCAACTAGAACCCTGTTTTTCTAGCAATTGCTAGTCATATGTCATATGAAAATAACATTAAACAAATTGAAATTCCAGTTAATTGACTGGAAAATGGTCCGAACATAAGTTACTCGGTTTGCCAATAAAGGTAATATGGGTTTTGCTTATGCCCGAAAAAGATTATGTGTTTCAGTTTTTGCTCGAAAATGATTATGATATGAAAAATGTGAATGTGCAATTGAGGTAATATCGTCAAATTCAGTGACAAACGTTAGTCAAATTTCGTTAAGTACTCACATGTGCTTGGCATGTGAGGGACAAAATTACACGGTTGGTTCATGAACATTATTAAAAAATTAAAACAATAACAAAAAAATAATAATAAAAATAAATAGAAAATTAATAAAATTAAAAAATTATTTCTTAGTTTGATATTTTTTTAAATTTTATATTTTTAAATTTTTTTTTCTTTCTTATTTTTATTAAAACATTATAAAACATCAATATTTATTTTTAATTATTATTATTATTATTATTATTATTATTATTATTATTATTATTATTATTATTATTATTATTTATAAGGTTCAGTGACCAATCGTGTAATTTTGTCCTTCACATGCCAAACACATGCGAGCACTTAATGAAATTTGACTAGCGGTCGTTAATGAATTTGACATTATTACTTCAATGGCGCATTTTTTCTAATTACAAAAAAAAACCTTTTGGGCAAAAATTGAAACACACAATTTTTTTCAGATTTCAGTAAAACTCATATTATCTTTATTGACAAATCGTGTAACTTATATTATTTTTTCGGATCATTTGTCCTTAATTAACGAGTACAACAATTACAAATGAAATGATACTTTTAAATGGTAAATGCTGATAGAAAATGAAGTTTTTTTTTTTTTTGAAAGGCAAGAAAACTTTTATAGAACACAAAGAAAGCGTACAAGAGGGATCAAAACGAAAGCCCCCGACACAATATAACATAACAACACGAATATTACAAAGGGGTTATTTAAGATGAAGTTAACACCTTAAACCATGTTGCTTGACTTTTATGGATTTTCAGGAGTTATTTAAGCTCATGGGGGCTTGAAATTTGTATATGCTACGAGATATGCTCACATGGAGGATCTAAAAGACCATGACCCTATATATCATTTGATCACGTAATAAATACAACTTACATTTCATCGCTAACACTTTTAAATTTGAATTTGATTAAATAATAATAATAATAATAATAATAATAATAATAATAATAATAATAATAATAATAATAATAATAATAATAACAACTAATCAAGCCAAAATTGACTTGAGTGCAAAATAACGGCTCTCACATATCTAACGATCTTGGTTAGAGTTATGGGGTGAAAGGGGTTGCAGTGACGGATCTAGGATTGGTAGTCACTGGTGTCACTGTTTAAAACCTTCAAAAAATTTCTACTAGATGCTAAAAAAAAAAATTTACACTATACAGTGATGTCACTTGTTAAAAAACCTAAACAAATTTTTCACAAATCGCGTATTTTAGTGTTGTCTCGTGCAACTACTAGAACTATACTATATCCGCCCCGAGGGGTTTTCATGATTGTTTGTCTTTTATTTGAGCCTCCAACTTATAATTGTTGATGGATGAAGTTCGTGAGAACAGAGTGTCATAACGTAGAATGTTAGTATATATGTAGAATAATTATTATAGGAACTCGTGTTAATGGTACATTTATAATGTTAAATTAAATCTTGTATTATTTTTTTTTTTTTTTTTTGAAAGATCAAATAATTTTATTAAAATTTAAATAACATATACAGTATACATGAAGATTTACAAGTAAGACCCGAGAAAAGGAGAACAAAACTAAGCTAGTGAAAAATGAACAAGGCTAACCCTATAAGAAAAATACTCGAATAAGGGAGGGAGAAAAAAAAAAAACCTCCCGCCCCACTAATTGTCCTTGATAATTACTACTTGAAATACAAGCCGGGATAGAGTGTCTGATACAGTGCTGAAAGAGACAGCGACACAACATCATCCAATCATCCCATTTAGACTCAACGCTGTGACGACCTGAAAATTTCCGAACAAATTTAAACATTAATCTTTACATTATTCTGACACGATAAGCAAAGTTTGTTAAATTAAATCTCAAGGATTTTAAACTATGTTCATACATTCATTTAACCTCGACCAAATTCCAATGATTCATTAACTATTATATGAACGGACATGATTATATGTATAAGTAAATATATTATAACTTGACACATTGACAAAGTGTTTAAATAAGTAATACCTAATGAATATATTTGTTTAATAATTATCGATGGAATTAGAAGATGTTATCAAATGATTGATTTAATAGTTACATTAAATTATGATTACGAGTCTCTGTTGAGAGGTCCACTATGATTTGAGAAATCTATTCTTTTTAACCCTATTCGGAAATTGATAAAGTGATTCTACAAATAAGAACAAAGTGTCGTTAACAAGAGTTAGTTAAAAGTTAGTAAACATTCTCATTTAAACTTCAAAAGTGTGCTTTACTTTGATTAACTCGTGTCCCTTGATAAATCAATTATTTAGTTTTCATATTAAAAATATTATTTGTTAAAATAACTACTATTGTTTAAAACGAGTTAAATAAAACGAACTTTGAAATATATTTGATTTTGAAAAACTAAATAATATATCATTAGTTGAAATATTTCAAATATATTTATTATGTACAAATTTACAATTCTAAATAAAAATATATATATATTTTTTAACTTAGTCATAAAACATCCTGATTTAAAATAATATATTTTGACAAACAACGAGTTACTGATTTATAGAAGCAAATGATCAAAACGCTCAATTTTATAAGTTACATTTTTTATAAGGAAATTTATTGAAGAGTAAGTCAAATTATTAATAAGGTTACATGTCGCGTAACGTAAAAGACTAGTTTTCTAAACGTACGAAAGTGCGCTCGAAAAACCGAAAGTGGTACATGAGTCGAGTGACAACGTCCGTGTCATTTGAGTAAAAATTACATTTCTACCATGCTCGTAAATATAATATATTATATAAATAATTATATAGATTAAATAATTAATTAATTATAATAATAATAAATAAGTGTGTCGGCAGTCCTTAATGAGTGGATATGTGCTGTAAAGATGCTTCATGCGATCGCATGGTGTAGCCACACCAAATCCATGCGATCGCATGGTGAAAGGTTGGTGACTACATACTTTAAAAACCAAACTCAACTCATTCTGGTTCATTTGCATCTTCTTTCTATTACGGAGTATTATGTACATTAATTAAATTAATATTATTATTATTATTAATCTTATTATTAGTATTATTATTAGTAGTATTTAGTATTATTATTAGTACATGTTATACATAAAATACTACGACAAGGGGTACGCGCGAGTTATCTTAAAACACGTTTTGGGAGCGGGATAGGGCTAAGGAAATTATGGGTTATGGCTATGGAGGTGATGGGTATGGTTCATGGGTATGCTCGTGAGGTCAAATTTAGTGTTGTCATCTCCGTTACGTCTACGTACCTTTCCTGCAATATTGAATCTCAATATTGATACGTGAGCACTCATAACTTAACTTTTATTTATTAATAGTGTATCCCTGACTAGTGCGCGAGTATTTAGGATTATGCATGCTTGTACTTTTGATATTGCCTTTAGTTAGGTTATGATGAATCCTGAATTAGTTATATATGCGGTTGAGATAAGGTATAAGATATGCATGTCGTTGGAAAGCTAGCAAAAAATTAAGAACTTTTCCTTTAGATATCGAATGGTTTCGATGAACGGATTTGAAGTTATAGTCAATCGAATTTTTGTATTATTATTAAAAATGATTATTATTATTATCGTCGTTATTATCGTCGTTCTAGTTTTATCTTATTATTATTATTATTATTATTATTATTATTATTATTATTATTATTATTATCATCATCATCATCTTTATCAATAAAAGTATTTATCATTAAAAATTGTTATTTTTATTATTATTACTATCGTTATTATCGTTAAAGTTATAATTATTATCGAATTATTATTATTATTATTATTATTATTATTATTATTATTATTATTATTATTATTATTATCATTATTAATATATATATCATTATTTAAAAATGGCTATTGTTATTGTTATTATTATTATTATTATATTATCATTAAAATAATTATTAGTATTATCGTTAATAATGTCATAGTAATTATCATTATTAGTATTATTAAAACTAATATTAGTAACACCTAATTATTTTGATTACTATTATTATCATTATTATGAACACGATATAAAAGTCGATTAGAAGCTATTAAATGAAAAGATTAGGAAATAATGAGTATGAGTATCTTGATTTAGATAAAATTATCGTTCTTATTATGTTTATTATTACTATTATTATTAAAAGTATCGTTAGTATTAAAACTATCATTTTAACAAAAATTATCATTTTAATAAAAATGTCATTGTTACTATAAAATATCATTATTATTATCATTTTAAATAAAATTATTATTTTAAAAATAATATTAAAAAGTATTGTAAATATTAAAGTTATCATAATTAGAATTATCGTTTTATCATAATGTCATCTTAGTAATTATAAATATGGATATTTTTATAATAATAATTATTATTACAAAATAATACAACTTTTACTTACTATTATTATAGATATTATTTTATCAAATAAATATGTGATACAAACATATTTTACTACGTGTAATAAATTACTTTAATAATACCTATCATATTATCTTTATGATATTAAATGAACTCTATAAATTTTATTACTTAATATATATAAAAGTATATTTTATTATATAAATTTTAATATAAAATTTTATTTATTAATAAATGAATTATATTATTTACTCTAATAGATCTTTTAAAAATATTTAAAAATAAAATGACGATATTTAAAATATATTATAATCATGTATAGATTTTGAAAATCATTTTGAGTAAAATTGATTTTTGTTGATTTTTGCATATTAGTCTCGAGCATTATGATTGTGGTACACTATGACCTGACCTAATTTATTAGACAAATATTGACCAACATATAAATATATATATATATATATATTTAATTTAGGTTCGTGAATCCGAGGCTAACCTTGCACATGTTCAATGACGTTATATGTATTTTTACAACGAAATATAGTATGGTGAGTTTCATTTGCCTTTTTACCCTTTATATTTTTGGACTGAGAATACATGCGAAATTTTTATAAATATTTTACGAAATAGACACAAGTAATCGAAACTATATTATATGGTTGAATGATCGAAGCCGAATATGCCCCTTTTTGCTTGGTAGCCTAAGAATTAGGGAACATCACTAATTTTGAGAATTAGTGCACGCCTAATTGACGCGAATCCTAAAGATAGATCTATTGGGCCTAACGAACCCCATCCAAAGTACCGGATGCTTTAGTACTTCGAATTCGTTTTTATCATGTCCGAAGGATTTCCCGGAATGATAGGGGATATTCTTATATGCATCTTGTTAATGTCGGTTACCAGGTGTTCAATCCATATGAATGATTTTTTTGTCTCTATGCATGGGACGTATATTTATGAGAACTGGAAATGAAATTCTTGTGGTCTATTAAAATGATGAAAATGAATGATTCTGATAAACTAATGAACTCGCCAACCTTTTGGTTGACACTTTAAAGCATGTTTATTCTCAGGTATTAAAGAAATCTTCCGCTGTGCATTTGCTCATTATAAAGATATTACTTGGAGTCTTTCATGGCATATTTCGAAGAACGTTGCATTCGAGTCATTGAGTTCATCAAAAATTATTATTAAGTCAATTTATAGTTGGATAGTGGATATTATAAAATGGTATGCATGCCTGTCAATTTTTGATGTAAAGAAAGTTGTCTTTTAAAAACGAATGCAATGTTAGTAAAATGTATCATATAGAGGTCAAATACCTCGCGATGTAATCAACTATTGTGAATCATTTATAATGTATATGAACGGGTCTTTTCAGTTGGTATCAGAGCAGTGATCTTAGCGAACCAGGTCTGCATTAGTGTGTCTAACTGATAACTCGTTAGGATGCATTAGTGAGTCTGGACTTCGACCGTGTCTGCATGTCAAAAGTTTTGCTTATCATTTCTATTCAGAAATCATCTGCTTATCAACCTTAGGAAATTACCTGTTTATCATTATTAGTCTAGACACGTCTTGCAACATTAATTGCATGAGTAGTGTATAGACAAAATTCATATCTTAGCGTATCTGCTAAATCATATCTTATCGTATCTGTTACTTTAAACTTTGCCTGACATATCCCGCAAATTCCTCCGTAATCTACGAAATCTTTTGTTCTATATCTATGGGTATTCTATGTAATTAGAATACCATCCGATAACCGAAAATCATTTCATATCGAAAAATCCTTATTCAATCGTACGAAATGGAATTCATCATTAATTCAAGTTCCTCGGATTCCGAAATGGAATCCCACTCCGGCTCCAAAAGCAGTGTGACTGGAATGGATCAACCAATTAGCTATCATCTATTCTGGATGAATTAGGGATGGGTTCGTAGCCTCCTCAATCATTGGAGATAAGAAGAAGGCGATCCCTTCCATCCACCACATTGCCCTCTTGACGAAGAACCTGAAGCACTTACCGGCGAACCTGTCCAAAACATCATTTTCTCTCTCATTTCCAGGGTATCTCATCACGATTACATACTACATCAAATTTTAGATTTTATTTATCCGCTCGTCCGAACCGACAATCACCCCGGTGTAATAGAAGAAGTCAACGAGCTTCGCGCTCGGGTAGTGACTTTAGAGAATATGGTGCAAAGGTTACAAACACCAGCAGCAGCACCAGCAGCATAACCAGTACCACCATCATCAACGCCAATAGTACCAATACCACCTTTAACCACAACTGCGTCGTAAACCTCAACTTCACAATCTGTCCCACGAGCATCAACGTCATACGCACCATAGATACCAAGGAGTACCAACAACAATAACTGACGAAGTATTAATTCATAACTTCATTGGAGAAACATTTCGCGGCGATTATGTAATCTCTAAAGTCTTAGAGATTATCTATTCTATCCCTAACCATAAATCAGTTAAGCGAACCAAAATGATAGAAGGAAGAGTAGAAACCCTGATAAAAATGGTGTGTGATTAACAAGTTAAACTTGTTTTACCAACAGCATCAACAGTATCGTCAGCGTCATCAGCATCGTCAGTACAGATAGCATCAGAATCAACAACACCAATGACATCACAAACTCCGTCAGTTCAAGAATCATTGTGGACATCATTACGAATCAATAACGCGTATATTGTATCAACGAGTTATGAAGAATTAACTCATTCCCTCTGAAGAAATTATATGTGTATTATATATATATATATATATATTTTGAAATAAAAATAAATCTTTCCGTGCTAAGCTATTGTGTGTGAATCTTAACCACTCAGTTAATTCATATTACAAATATGCAATAATGTACGTCCTTCGCCCGCGACTTAACTATCGTTAACTACAATCTCTATCTCAATTCAACAAATTCCAATTCCTAATAAATCAAGTATATATTTGATTTTACACTTCATCATTGATGTAACCAAAACTTTTCAGATAACATCATTCGTACTTTGCGAAGTTCACAAGAATTTAACGAAAACCAACATCACATCTCAACAAATAACGAAGTATTGATTCATAATTTCAATATTATTGAAGAAATACTTATGTAATCTCTAAAGCCTTCAAGAGATTATTCAATTCTGGTTTCAACCATACATCGAATGAGTTTAATTTAGTATTGACTCATTGAAATCTATATTACATCTGAAGAGAATATATACATATATATTTTTATAAAGACTGTAATAAAATTCTTTTGTACAAAATATTAATTGTGAAATTTTTTTAACGAGTAGGTAATACCCTAGAGATATATATATATTCACAATTAATATGTTACATTCTTCGAATCTGGTTAAGCAAATTATCAACTATACTTCCTACTTTCACAATAATATACATTCTTTCATAGCAATTAAAACAACAATACTCATTCAAACCCAATTACATATTCTGATTTTCAAACCTCAGAATTCAATACGAAATATAACCGGTACCATCACTTTTAGATTCTTACATCTTTCAAAGCTATACTTTGACTTCAAAACTGTGTTAGAACATCAAATGTATATTAACGATTACAATCTGTGTTCAAACCCTTCAAAAATTTCTGAAGACACTTCAAATAATGAGCAATCGAGATGATGATTCAACCACATATTACCCATAGTTATCTACTTAAAAAGCTCTCGAAACCAAAGTCATAATTCAACACGGATCTGTGTCAGATCCTTTGGCATTTATTAGCAAAAATAACTTTGCAATTCCTTTTCAAAGTAGCAAATTCTATCACAGCTCCAGCAAGACAAACTTCGATTTTTCATTCGGAGTAGCCTTATCATAATCTTAATATATATGATTACCCTTTTGTTACCGGAGAATCATTCATGTTTCACCACATTAGCAATAAACTTAATCACAACTTCATTGATCTTTGACCTTCCGAAGAATCATTATAATTACCGAAACCCCATCATTTACTCATTCGCATCTTGTAATGAGAATTGCCATACGAATCATCAGAAATTAGCAATCAGTATTTTTAAATCTCGCAGCATGTCTACGCCAATAGTTATATGTGTATATATAACGTCTATCTTCTATACTTAATTTGAATGTGAAGTTTCTGAAAAACATCTTGAACTGCGGAATAGTTCTCAAAATGTTGATGAAGCAGCAAAAACTATAAAACTACCTTAACAGTAAAAAGTTTGATGATAATGAATAGTGTGCTGGCAAAGCGCAGAAAAAGAGAAGTCTTGAAACTGGAAACCGGATTGAGCAAAGTATGAAGGAGGCTGTGGACAAATCACAAAGACTGAACCTGACTTCAAAGAATCCATATGATTCAGTATCTGCTGAAGTCATTAATGAATACCTTGCTTCTGACTCTAAACCCCTGCGGTCAATATCCTTCATCATCCTCTGATATTAGAAATCCTAAGATATCATCATATCTTTCATTATAAATATCCTCCATATTTATGAAGATATTTTCATAATTATTCTTATTTGAAATCATTTATCTCTTCGCGCTATCTGTATTACATCGTAAAAGAAACTATTTTAGTTTCTAAATTCTGAAACATTCGAGTTTAAAATAGGAACATTTCTGAAATAGTGTTGGGAGCTGAAGCATGAGTTAGTATAATATAATGACACTTGATCAACGTGATATATTACAGTAAGTCATGATGAGTTTCTAAATAGAACGTGATGATTCACAGATCATAACGTCATCATGTGCCATGTTACATGACTCCTGTATTCTATTTAACTTCTAAAATATCAAGAAAATATTTTTTGATGATTCGGTCTTTTTCAGGATATTCTGATAATTTAACGAATCAAGATCGTGCCAATACCATTCCCTTCCTAGAACATTAACAATGTTCATTTTAAAATTTATATCTGCGAATTCTGGACCATTACAAGAGATGACCAATCGCAAGAAGAAGAAATGAAGGGACAAAGCTCCGAAATAGAAATTGGAGTATAAATCGTAGCAAATAAAAGAGAGCATTAACTAGAGATGACAATGATTATCGAAGATAGAAGCAGGGAGTTCGAAATATAATGGAAGATATAAAACCTAACATAAATTATAAACCGTATATATCAATGCATATGGCAATATAAAGACACGGGAGAACTAGAAACACTATAAACCCAAGAGTATAGTAAAAGTAAATAGATTCTTCCGGAGGCAGATGAAAAAGAAGAACGACAGATATGAAAGTGAGGAATATATCAAGAAGTAGAACTGGATAAAGTATATTGATGAATGCTTTAAAATATGAATTGAGGAGAAGGAATGGAAGGTGTTAGTTGTAAGGAAACGAAGGAGGTGGATTTATAGTAAGATATTCTCCGACAGAGCAATCATAATGGATGATCGCATTTAAAGCAGGTCCTAATTTTCTTAATCAAATCTTATTACTAAGATCTTCTCTAAATCTCTTGAACTTCGGAAATCAACCTGTCTATGTCAAAAGATATGACGAAATTTTATCTTTCTCATCTCACTCTTTTACGATAGCTTCACTAATACTCATCGCGCAATCAAATTGTTCTATCCATAAAGATAAAACTCTATTTATCGACCTATATTGTCATGAAAACATTTTTATGATTAGCCATGACGACCACGATCAAATTTCGGGACGAAATTTCTTTAACTGGTAGGTACTGTGACGACCCGGAAATTTCCGAACAAATTTAAACATTAATCTTTACATTATTCTGACACGATAAGCAAAGTTTGTTAAATTAAATCTCAAGGATTTTAAACTATGTTCATACAATCATTTAACCTCGACCAAATTCCAATGATTCACGAACTATTATATGAACGGACATGATTATATGTATAAGTAAATATATTATAACTTGACACATTGACAAAGTGTTTAAATAAGTAATACCTTACATGAATATATTTGTTTAATAATTATCGATGGAATTAGAAGATGTTATCAAATGATTGATTTAATAGTTACATTGAATTATGATTACGAGTCTCTGTTGAGAGGTCCACTATGATTTGAGTAATCTAATCTTTTTAACCCTATTCGGAAATTGATAAAGTGACTCTACAAATAAGAACAAAGTGTCGTTAACGAGAGTTAGTTAAAAGTTAGTAAACATTCTCATTTAAACTTCAAAAGTGTGCTTTACTTTGATTAACTCGTGTCCCTTGATAAATCAATTATTTAGTTTTCATATTAAAAATATTATTTGGTAAAATAACTACTATTGTTTAAAATGAGTTAAATAAAACGAACTTTGAAATATATTTGATTTTGAAAAACTAAATAATATATCATTAGTTAAAATATTTCAAATATATTTATTATGTACAAATTTACAATTCTAAATAAAAATATATATATATTTTAACTTAGTCATAAAACATCCTGATTTAAAATAATATATTTTGACAAACAACGAGTCACTGATTTATAGAAGCAAATGACCAAAACGCTCAATTTTATAAGTTACATTTTTTATAAGGAAATTTATTGACGAAAAAGTCAAATTATTAATAAGGGTACATGTCGCGTAACGTAAAAGAATAGTTTTCTAAACGTACGAAAGTGCTCTCGAAAAACCGAAAGTGGTACATGAGTCGAGTGACAACGTCCGTGTCATTTGAGTAAAAATTACATTTCTACCATGCTCGTAAATATAATATATTATATAAATAATTATATAGATTAAATAATTAATTAATTATAATAATAAATAAGTGTGTCGGCAGTCCTTAATGAGTGGATATGTGCTGTAAAGATGCTTCATGCGATCGCATGGTGTAGCCACACCAAATCCATGCGATCGCATGGTGAAAGGTTGGTGACTACATACTTTAAAAACCAAACTCAACTCATTCTGGTTCATTTGCATCTTCTTTCTATTACGGAGTATTATGTATATTAATTAAATTAATATTATTATTATTATTAATCTTATTATTAGTATTATTATTAGTAGTATTTAGTATTATTATTAGTACATGTTATACATAAAATACTACGACAAGGGGTACGCGCGAGTTATCTTAAAACACGTTTTGGGAGCGGGATAGGGCTAAGGAAATTATGGGTTATGGCTATGGAGGTGATGGGTATGGTTCATGGGTATGCTCGTGAGGTCAAATTTAGTGTTGTCATCTCCGTTACGTCTACGTACCTTTCCTGCAATATTGAATCTCAATATTGATACGTGAGCACTCATAACTTAACTTTTATTTATTAATAGTGTATCCCTGACTAGTGCTCGAGTATTTAGGATTATGCATACTTGTACTTTTGATATTGCCTTTAGTTAGGTTATGATGAATCCTGAATTAGTTATATATGCGGTTGAGATAAGGTATAAGATATGCATGTCGTTGGAAAGCTAGCGAAAAATTAAGAACTTTTCCTTTAGATATCGAATGGTTTCGATGAACGGATTTGAAGTTATAGTCAATCGAATTTTTGTATTATTATTAAAAATAATTATTATTATCGTCGTTATTATCGTCGTTCTAGTTTTATCTTATTATTATTATTATTATTATTATTATTATTATCATCTTTATCAATAAAAGGATTTATCATTAAAAATTGTTATTTTTATTATTATTACTATCGTTATTATCGTTAAAGTTATAATTATTATCTAATTATTATTATTATTATTATTATTATTATTATTATTATTATTATTATTATTATTATTATTATTATTATTATTATCATTATTATTATCATTATTAATATATATATCATTATTTAAAAATGGTTATTGTTATTGTTATTATTATTATTATATTATCATTAAAATAATTATTAGTATTATCATTAATAATGTCATAGTAATTATCATTATTAGTATTATTAAAACTAATATTAGTAACACCTAATTATTTTGATTACTATTATTATCATTATTATGAACACGATATAAAAGTCGATTAGAAGCTATTAAACGAACAGATTAGGAAATAATGAGTATGAGTATCTTTATTTAGATAAAATTATCGTTCTTATTATGTTTATTATTAATATTATTATTAAAAGTATCGTTAGTATTAAAACTATCATTTTAACAAAAATTATCATTTTAATAAAAATGTCATTGTTACTATAAAATATCATTATTATTATCATTTTAAATAGAATTATTATTTTAAAAATAATATTAAAAAGTATTTCAAATATTAAAGTTATCATAATTAGAATTATCGTTTTATCATAATGTCATCTTAGTAATTATAAATATGGATATTTTTATAATAATAATTATTATTACAAAATAATACAAATTTTACTTACTATTATTTTAGATATTATTTTATCAAATAAATATGTGATACAAACATATTTTACTACGTGTAATAAATTACTTTAATAATACCTATCATATTATCTTTATGATATTAAATGAACTCTATAAATTTTATTACTTAATATATATATAAGTATATTTTATTATATAAATTTTAATATAAAATTTTATTTATTAATAAATGAATTATATTATTTACTCTAATAGATCTTTTAAAAATATTTAAAAATATAAAACGACGATATTTAAAATATATTATAATCATGTATAGATTTTGGAAATCATTTTGAGTCAAATTGATTTTTGTTGATTTTTGCATATTAGTCTCGAGCATTAGGATTGTGGTACACTATGACCTGACCTAATTTATTAGACAAATATTGACCAACATACAAATATATATATTTAATTTAGGTTCGTGAATCCGAGGCCAACCTTGCACATGATCAATGACGTTATATGTATTTTTACAACGAAATATAGTATGGTGAGTTTCATTTGCCTTTTTACCCTTTATATTTTTGGGCTGAGAATACATGCGAAATTTTTATAAATATTTTACGAAATAGACACAAGTAATCGAAACTACATTATATGGTTGAATGATCGAAGCCGAATATGCCCCTTTTTGCTTGGTAGCCTAAGAATTAGGGAACATCACTAATTTTGAGAATTAGTGCATGCCTAATTGACGCGAATCCTAAAGATAGATCTATTGGGCCTAACGAACCCCATCCAAAGTACCGGATGCTTTAGTACTTCGAATTCGTTTTTATCATGTCCGAAGGATTTTCCGGAATGATAGGGGATATTCTTATATGCATCTTGTTAATGTCGGTTACCAGGTGTTCAATCCATATGAATGATTTTTTTGTCTCTATGCATGGAACGTATATTTATGAGAACTGGAAATGAAATTCTTGTGGTCTATTAAAATGATGAAAATGAATGATTCTGATAAACTAATGAACTCACCAACCTTTTGGATGACACTTTAAAGCATGTTTATTCTCAGGTATTAAAGAAATCTTTCGCTGTGCATTTGCTCATTTTAAAGATATTACTTGGAGTCTTTCATGGCATATTTTGAAGAACGCTGCATTCGAGTCATTGAGTTCATCAAAGATTATTATTAAGTCAATTTATAGTTGAATAATGGATATTATGAAATGGTATGCATGCCTGTCAATTTTTGATGTAAAGAAAGTTGTCTTTTAAAAACGAATGCAATGTTAGTAAAATGTATCATATAGAGGTCAAATACCTCGCGATGTAATCAACTATTGTGAATCGTTTATAATGTATATGAACGGGTCCTTTCAAACGTAAGGATTCAGAGCAGGGGGAGTAAAAAAAAAACGCCTTAACCTTAGCCAATACCTTCCTTTGAAGGGGGGTTAGCATCGAAGAGACACGGGTTTGAAAACCAACTCAGCCAATCTAGCTGACCTTTCTTCGATCGATAAGACAACCACTCGAAGCATTTAAGTTGAATTTCCGAGACATTTTGACGGACTTTTTGAGATAAAAAATTTATCTAATGTGTAAATTATACGATATTGATGATTTAGACACAATTTATATATAATGACTTCAATTTAATTGATTAAATAAAAGGTTTAAACTTTCGTCACTTAATTAAATTTCATTTATCTATACTATACATTATAATAAAGTCATTATTGAGATATCACTAATTTAGACTTTTGATCATGACCATTGAATCAAGAAAAAGATGTTCCATACCCCTAATTTTCAACCATTAGATCATCTAAAATATAGGTATAACTCAATAACTAAAATATGTGCATTTTTTCCCTTTTTACCCTTACACTATTACGCTACATACAGACTGGGTTCAGTGAAACAACACAGATACAATCGAGAGTTTCAAAGAAATGCCTAAAATTCAACTGGTAACACAAAATCGATGAAGACAAACCTTGCAGCTGTTTACCATGTAAACCTTAATTCGATTTATATATCTACACATCTTCGTCATCTCTCAGATGAAGCAATCGTTTAATCAGTCGGTGCACAATCGTGTAAGTTAAATCGAATCCCAAATTCATTATTTTAGTTCATAGGTTTTCAAAAAAACTACTAATAATCTAAAATATTATTGATTTCATTTAATCAATTACTACGTAACTATTGTATTTACCACTTCGTAATCGTGTATTTCTAGGGTTTAGTTAAATTCTTGATACAATCGGAATAAAATCGAAAAATTCGGTTTCATTGATGATGGATGACGGTACCTTCGCTGCTAATTGCATCAACGGTATTGAATAATCCTTGATTTCATTCGATTTGTCGGATACATGGAATATTTAGGTTACTTTTTCAATTAGCAATTAAACCTTAACAATTAATATGAAGATTCAGACAATCACTAATAACATTTAGGGTTAATCCTTGATTGAAATGTTAAATTTGGTTGATACATGAATTCAGTTTAATTACTCATATACAATTTAGTGTAAATCAATAGATTTAATTGTTTGATTTCATGGATACTCAAAATTTCAGTGATATTTTTATTAATGATTATTATTAGTGAGTAGTATGTTTATGTGATTATGATATCTGAATATAATAGTATGTTTATGTGATTATTGACTTTTAAGGAAGTATGGAGAAATTAGTGCTTCAAGAGTTGAAGACTTGTGTTTCATCATAGATGACACGTATACTAAAAAGGAGGTATCTTCTTTCACTGCTACTACTAAATATTAGTGTAACGACCCGTCAAAATCGTTATTGACGCGGCACGTTAATCATTGATTCCACAGTGAGGTTTTGACCTCTATATGATACGTTTTGATAAAATATTGCATTCATTAAAATAAGTGACTTTCTAAACATAGAAAGTTATAAACATGTGGGCGAGTGCTTAGGTATAAGCAAAACCCCAAAATACATATGTCTTTAATTTACAAGTTGACATCACAGTCCAATTATTTATTACACAACGCAGTTTTATTTTGAATGCAATAAACTTTGTACACAGCATGAGAGACTCCATGCAGGCAACAAGCACATCACAGCGGAAGCAGTCTAAGGACCTGAGAATAAAACATGTTAAAAAGTCAATACGAATGTTGGTGAGTTATAGGTTTAATTGCTCGAGTCATAAACATATATAAAGATAGACCACAAGATTTTATCAAGAGTTTATCAATAGATTCTACGTAACAGAGCACCCTGGTAACTAAACTTTAACGTTATAATGATAATTACCCCATTCGTTTTAGTATACGCAAACCAACGTGTCATAAACTCAAATAACATACGTCCGTTAAAAGGCTAGCGCTCTAGCTCGGACGGGGATGTCAAGCCCTATGGATCCATATACAATTATTCGCGCCCACTGGTCCATATCCTATGTACTGGCAGCTACTAGTTACCAAAGCTAAGGGATTTTCGGTTTAACTCAGTGTAGAATTTAGTATGTACTTGTATCTTATTGCGTTTAAAATAAATTGCATGTATTCTCAGCCCAAAAATATTTAAAGTATTTAAAAAGGGAGACTATAAACTCACTGTTCAATATTGAGGTTCAATATTGTAGGCAAACTACGTAGACGTAAAGATAGTGGATGACTGTATGGTTGGTCTTGGATTCAAGAACAATACCCCGAACAATACCCAATATTTCCTTAGCTTAAAACGGTTTAAAACCCGAATTAAAAACACCCTCGTATATACCTTATTATTATTAAACTTAAATTTAAAATTATAATTATAATATAAATATTTATTACAGAGAATATATTTGTGTAAAATTTTTCGTCGAACAAGCTGGCCTTTTATAGGCATATTTCCTGAATTTGATCCCCATGCGATCGCATGGGTTTTCAGTGCTTTTGCCATGCGATCGCATGGCCGCCTGATCCGCTTTTGTTTGCTAGTTCGTCGACATCAAATAGTATTTATTGTAGCAAATAGTGTACTGTAGCAAATAGTGTTTTACTGTAGCAATAGTGTTTATTGTAGCAAATAGGTTTTTACTGTAGCAAATAACTGTAGCAAAGTCATTTTTACTGTAGTAAATAGTATTTTACTGTAGCAAAGTCGTTTTTATGGTAGCAATTAGTGTTTTACTTGTACATCTTATAATATATATATATATATATATATATATATATATATATATATATATATATATATATATATATATATATATATATATATATATATATATATATATAGCGGTTTACATAATATTAAATCACTGTAGAGAATTGGTTTAAATTAGTCGAAATTTTAAGGGTCATTACAGTACCTCCCCGTTAAAGAAAATTTCGTCCCGAAATTTTGAGTAGTACCTGTTTTATGAGCGATATCAGTGAACAAATGTGGATACTTTTGCTTCATTTGATCCTCACATTCCCAAGTAAACTCGGCTCCTCATCTAGCGTTCTAACGAACCCTAACTATGGGTATTTTGCTTTGTTTTAATTGTTTGACCTCACGGTCCATGATTTCAACAGGTTCTTCGATAAAATGGAGTTTATCATTGATTTGTATTTCGTCAAGAGGAATTACGACATCCTCTTCAGCTAAACATTTCTTTAAATTTGACACGTGAAATGTGTCATGAACACTACTAAGTTCTTGCAGTAGCTTTAATCGATAAGCAACTGCTCCAATTCTTTCAGTGATTTCAAAGGGTCCTACGTACCTAGGACTTAGCTTTTCTCGTTTACCGAATCGTACAACGCCTTTCTAGGGTGACACTTTCAACATGACTTTGTCGCCCACTTGAAATTCTAGCGGTTTTCTTCTTACATCAGCATAACTCTTTTGGCGACTCATGGCCATTTTCAATCGCTGTTGTATTTGAATGATCTTTTCGGTGGTTTCATGAATAATTTCTGGTCTAGTAAGTTGTCTTTCTCCTACTTCACTCCAATAGATAGGAGATCTGCACTTTCTACCGTAGAGTGCTTCAAATGGCGCTGCGTTGATGCTCATATGATAGTTGTTATTGTATGATAATTCTGCCAACGGTAAGTGTCGATCCCAATTGGTTCCAAAGTCAATCACGCATGCCCGTAACATGTCTTCCAATGTTTGTATTGTTCTTTCACTTTGACCATCTGTCTGTGGGTGATAAGCGGTGCTCATATCTAATCGAGTTCCCAATGCTTTTTGTAATGACTGCCAGAAATGTGATGTGAATCGGGTGTCGCGATCAGATATGATGGAGATAGGTACACCATGCCTGGAAACTACTTCCTTCAAATATAAGCGTGCTAATCTCTCCATACTGTCTGTCTCCTTTATTGGTAGAAAGTGAGCTGATTTAGTTAGACGGTCAACTATCACCCAAATAGTATCATGACTACTTGCAGTCCTTGGCAATTTCGTAATGAAATCCATAGTTATTCTTTCCCATTTCCACTACGGAATTTTTGGTTGTTGCAGTAATCCTGACGGCTTTTGGTGCTCAGCTTTGACCTTCGCACATGTCAAACATTTGCTTACATAAGTAGCAATTTCTGTCTTCATATTAAGCCACCAATAGAACTTCTTGAGATCGTGGTACATTTTTCCATTTCCTGAGTGAATTGAGTACCTCGTTTTATGTGCTTCATCCAGTACTAGTTGCCTTAGGTTACCATATTTTGGTACCCATATCCTACCAGCAAAATACAGGGTTCCATCGGCTTTTACTTCAAGTTGTTTTTCTAACCCTTTGCTCATTTCGCTTTTTTCGGTTTCTGCTTTTAAAGCCTCTAACTGTGCTGCTTGAATTTGCTTTATGAGATCAGTACGAATTGTAATGTTCAAAGCTCGGACCCTAAGAGGTTTTACTCTTTCTTTCCGACTTAGGGCATCAGCTACAACATTAGCCTTTCCGGGGTGGTAACGGATTTCACAATCGTAATCGTTTAACAACTCTACTCAGCGACGTTGTCTCATATTGAGTTGTTTTTTTATCAAAAATATGTTGAAGACTCTTATGGTCGGTGTACACTGTACACTTGGTGCCATATAGATAGTGTCTCCATATTTTGAGTGCAAAAACTACTGCTCCAAGTTCCAAATCGTGCGTCGTATAGTTCTTTTCATGAATTTTTAGTTGTCGTGAGGCATATGCGATAACTTTTGTGCGTTGCATTAATACATATCCTAAACCTTGGCGCGAAGCGTCACAATAGATCACGAAATCATCATTTCCTTCTGGTAATGACAAAATGGGTGCAGACGTTAACTTCTTCTTTAATAACTGGAATGAGGATTCTTGTTCCGTGGACCAATCATACTTCTTTCCCTTTTGAGTCAATGCAGTTAAGGGTTTGGCGATTCTAGAGAAATCTTGAATGAATCTTCGGTAGTAACCAGCAAGACCTAAGAATTGGCGAATTTGTGTTGGAGTCTTCGGTGTTTCCCATTTACTAATGGCTTCGATCTTGGCAGGGTCAACTTTAATTCCATGTTTACTGACAACATGGCCCAAAAACTGTACTTCTTGTAACCAAAAATCGCACTTTGAAAATTTTGCATACGATTCTTCTTTCTTGAGTATCTCTAGTACCAGTCTTAAGTGTTGCTCATGTTCTTCCTTGTTCTTCGAGTAAATCAATATGTCGTCGATAAAAATAATGACAAATTTGTTTAAATACGGTCTACAGATGCGATTCATTAGATCCATGAATACAGCTGGAGCATTAGTCAATCCAAAAGGCATGACTAAAAATTCATAGTGACCGTAACGGGTTCTGAACGCAGTTTTAGGAACATCTTCTTCCTTCACTCTCAGCTGATGATATCCAGAGCGTAGATCAATCTTAGAATAAACACTTGATCCTTGCAATTGATCAAACAAATCATCAATCCTCGGTAATGGGTACCGATTCTTGATCGTTAATTTGTTTAATTCTCGGTAATCTATGCACATTCTCATAGATCCATCCTTCTTTTTGACGAACAGAATAGGAGCACCCCAAGGTGAAAAGCTGGGACGAATAAATCCACGGTCCGATAATTCTTGCAACTGATTTTGTAATTCATGCATTTCTGAAGGTGCAAGTCTATATGGGGATCGGGCTACAGGTTCGGCTCCTGGTACGAGATCAATCTGGAATTCTACACCTCTGTATGGAGGTAGCCCCGGTAATTCTTCTGGTAATACTCCGGGATATTCTCTTACAACCGGCATGTCATCAATGCTTCTTTCTTCAGTATCGATCTTCTTTACCTGTACCAGAATAGCATAACAACCTTTTCTTATAAGTTTTTGGGCCTTCATACAGCTGATAAGGTTCAGCTTCGAGTTGCTCTTCTCCCCATAAATCATTAATGACGTTTCATCCTTACGAGGGATACGGATTACTTTCTCAGCGCAAACAACTTCCGCTCTTGTTTTGGACATCCAGTCCATCCCAACGATTACGTCAAAACTTCCTAATTCTACGGGTATTAAATCGATTTTGAAGGTTTCACCAGCGAGATTTATTTCGCAACCATGGTAAATTTTATCGGCTTTTATCAGTTTACCATTAGCTAATTCAATAGTATAATTATCGTCTAGAGGCAATGATGCACATTTTAGTTTAGAACTAAAGTCTTTACACATATAACTTCTATCAGCACCCGTATTAAACATAATAGAAGCTAGTTGATTATTAACGGTAAACGTACCCGTGACAAGATTAGGATTCTCACGTGCTTCACTGGCACTAACGTTAAATGCCCTCTCACGTACGGGTTCTTTGTTCTTCTCCTTATCAGGGCATTGATTTATAAAGTGACCAGACTTCCCGCATCCAAAATATTTCTTGACATCGGTCGATTTTGTCTTTACTTCAGAAACGGTGGCATAACAATCTTTCGCCACATGTCCTTTCTTGTTGCACTTATCACAGACTACTTGGCAATAACCTGCATGATGTGTGTAACAATTTTTGCAGAACGGAAGGGGTCCCTTATAGTTTGGACTAGCAGTTGCCCCATCTTGTTTACCTTTAAAAGTTTCTTGTTTCTTCAGGTGAGTACTTTTGCCCTTATAGTCTTCCCATTTCCTCTTTCCTTCAGTTGTCTTGACTTCGGTAATTGGTGCCTTAATCGAACTCTCTGTGATCTGGTCCATGAGGTGGTGTGCCATTGTCATGGCTTCCTGCAACGTATTCGGTTTGGACGATGTAACATTTCCTTTGATATTGATCGATAAACCGTCAATATACATTTCTATCTTTCGTTTCTCGTTTGGCACCAATTCGGGACACAACAAGGCTAGTTCCATGAAACGCTTTTCATAGTTATTGAGATTCGCGTCGAAAACCTTCAGATTATGTAACTCAGATTCCATTTTTCTGATCTCGTTTCGAGGACAGTACTCCTCGATTAGCATCTTTTTCAGTTCTTCCCAAGAGATATCATATGCCGTATCTACTCTTTCTGCTTTAGCATAATTGTTCCACCAAGTAAGTGCACCGTCTTGCAACGTGCACGAAGCATACTTTGACTTGTCTCCGTCTGCACAATTACTGATTTTGATAACGGACTCCATCTTTTCAAACCATCGGGTTAGACCGACTGGTCCCTCGGTTCCACTAAACGTCTGTGGTTTGCATCCTTGAAAAGTTTTGTATGAGCATCCGTTTCGTGAGTTTGTGTTTACGGCTGCTGCTTTGGCTGCTGCTTCGGCTGTTGCTTTTGCTGCCTCGGCTGCAGCAATTCTTTCATTCACACGTTTCTCGACTAGTTCCTCAAACTCAGCATCCGACATTTGAGACATGTTTCTTCAATAAACACAACAGAGATAATTTAATCATATAGAATATTATAGGTAAAATGAGTTGTCAATAGTTAATCGTAGCATATTAATAATATGAACCAATTATTATAAAAGCCTTTTCTTCTTATTAGCATTTTATAATTATTTCTAGGGTATTACCTACCCGTTAAGTTCATACATAATAGCTAGTACAAGGAATTAACTACTAAAATCCTAATAATATTCTACTATGAAAAATTATAGCGAGTTACTACGTTATTATGTAATAATAATAATAAGAAGTAGTAATAATACAAATAATCATTCCATGCATTTATTATTAGTAAACTAAAATAATACAATACCATACAATACCGATATTTTACATATGCTTATTCTACATAACAAGATAGAGTAGCACACATAAGCAATCGAATAGCGCATGGAAAATGCGATGTCGTTTATTCATAACTATCAGAAACTTCTTCCCATTTGGTTCTCTCTGCCAATTGTTTGTGTGCACTGGTCCGACAGACATTCTGGCAGTGTATTTAATTTTTGGTTGGGGTTTTGAGGTGCCCGATGCCTCAGTAGGTTTACTATGGTAAGGGTGGTGACGAACCGAATGGTCCTGTTCCTTTTTAATAATTAAGGACTTTTCATTATTGTGGTTGTTTTTATGATCTATAGCAAGTTGGAATTTCTCCTTAGTGACTTCTTTTATTTCATTAGCGAAATCCTCTTCCTCACCGATCTCGTCTGATGACGAATTGTCTGAGTCATGTGTAGGAGAATATGATGATGAACTGTCTGCATTATGTGTACGAGAATATGTACCGGTGGTCATGAACCGAAATCTGCCAGGCGTAATCTTCATAACCCGCCCGTCGGCGGTGTATCTGGCCCAATGTCCATGTTCATTTAGAAATGGACGATCCTCGTTTATTCCAGGGATCATGGGTCCATGCCAACGATACTGTGGCTCCGGAAAACTAGAGTTGGGTGGAGCTGGAACCTCCTCTGGGTTTATCGGGAGTTGAGATTCCCCGGCTAACACAATTTCTTCTTTAATATGTATTGGAACGCCCTTTTCAGTTGTGGATAGAATAGATTCAGTGTCTGATTCCGAGTCGTACAAAATGATAGGATTAGAAGAAGTCATCTATCACATAATTGAAACAACAATTACGTTAGTATATAAATATATCACATATAATGTTTTTGAAAAAATGATAAGCAAAAATCGATAAAAACAGATATGGTCATAGTCCAGACTCACTAATGCATCCTAACAATTACCAGTTAAACACACTAATGTAATTTCTGGTTTTCTATGACCTCAAGCTCTGATACCAACTGTAACGACCCGTTAAAATTGCTATTGACGCGGCACGTTAATCATTGATTCCACAGTGAAGTTTTGACCTCTATATGATACGTTTTGATAAAATATTGCATTCATTAAAATAAGTGACTTTCTAAACATAGAAAGTTATAAACATGTGGGTGAGTGCTTAGGTATAAGCAAAACCCCAAAAATACATAAGACTTTAATTTACAGGTTGACATCACAGTCCAATTATTTATTACACAACGCAGTTTTATTTTGAATGCAATAAACTTTGTACAAAGCATGAGAGACTCCATGCAGGCAACAAGCACATCACAGCGAAAGCAGTCTAAGGACCTGAGAATAAAACATGCTAAAAAGTCAACACGAATGTTGGTGAGTTATAGGTTTAATTGCTCGAGTCATAAACATATATAAAGATAGACCACAAGATTTCATCAAAAGTTTATCAATAGATTCTACGTAACAGAGCACCCTGGTAACTAAACTTTAACGTTATAATGATAATTACCCCATTCGTTTTAATACACGCAAACCAACGTGTCATAAACTCAAATAACATACGTCCGTTAAAATGCTAGCGCTCTAGCTCGGACGGGGATGTCAAGCCCTATGGATCCATATACAATTATTCGCGCCCACCAGTCCATATCCTATGTACTGGCAGCTACTAGTTACCAAAGCTAATGGATTTTCGGTTTAACTCAGTGTAGATTTTAGTATTTACTTGTGTCTTATTGCGTTTAAAATAAATTGCATGTATTCTCAGCCCAAAAATATTTAAAGTATTTAAAAAGGGAGACTATAAACTCACTGTTCAATATTGAGGTTTAATATTGTAGGCAAACTATGTAGACATAAAGATAGTGGATGACTGTATGGTTGGTCTTGGATTCAAGAACAATACCCCGAACAATACCCAATATTTCCTTAGCTTAAAACGGTTTGAAACCCGAATTAAAAACACCCTCGTATATACCTTATTATTATTAAACTTAAATTTAAAATTATAATTATAATATAAATATTTATTACAGAGAATATATTTGTGTGAAATTTTTCGTCGAACAAGCTGGCCTTTTATAGGCATATTTCCTGAATTTGGTCCCCATGCGATCGCATGGGTTTTCAGTGCTTTTGCCATACGATCGCATGGCCGCCTGATTTGCTTTTGTTTGCTAGTTCGTCGACATCAAATAGTGTTTACTGTAGCAAAATAGTGTTTATTGTAGTAAATAGTGTTTACTGTAGCAACTCACTGTAGCAAAGTCGTTTTTACTGTAGTAAATAGTGTTTTACTGTAGCAAAGTCGTTTTTACGCTAGCAATTAGTGTTTTACTTGTACATCTTATATATATATATATATATATATATATATATATATATATATATATATATATATATATATATATATATATATATATATATATATATATATATATACCGGTTTACATAATATTAAATCACTGTAGAGAATTGGTTTAAATTAGTCGAAATTTTTCGGGTCATTACAATTAGCTACTTCTATCATTTAATGATACAAGCTTATACATTTTTCTTTAACTACGCAAGTGATTGCTACCGTCGAAATGCAACCCCTATTTTTCTATATGTATTGTTTTGGTAATGCACATTGTTGGATTTTTCAGTTTTTTATACAATAAACGTGAAACTGCTTCTTGCTAATCTTATTAAGTACTGGACATGAAGGGTCAAGTTCTTGATGTGTTAAACTTTCACCTTTATGTTCCAATTGTATAAATTTTCCTTCGGTAAAACTCAACTTTAACTTTCCCTTGATATAAAAGTAATCAAAAACTGGAGTTTGTACTATTGTATTACTGGCATTGCAGTTTGAAGTCAAACAATGTGGATCGGGCACTTTTCAATAGAATATGAGAAAATGGGCGTGTAATAGTGTCGCTTCTTCTGGTATGTAATCACAACTCACTTAATAAAATTTTCTTAGGTAACATGGGCGTGTAAGAGGTTCTAACATCGTGATACTAAAATTAAGAAACAACCCATCTTCATTTAATACCATGAAAACAATTGCAAATATTAAGGTTGTGCATTGCCGTATATGTAATGCCCCTAATTCTGTTCCTCATCTTGCCTTTATCAAATTTACTGATGTAGCTATCATGTATGACTTATTTGTCTTCAAACTATGTTTTTCCAGTTACATTTAAAATTGTAGTGGCTACTTTGTTGGTTCCATTATTACAACAAAGAAGAAGATGGCGGGTATGACGCACTTGACTGAGCTTGTGGAGAACTTTTTTGTTATGAATATGCAATTGTCCGCTTATTTATACGAGTCATGTGTTTTTATTACCTTTGTTGTACATTGCCATTTGACTTGATATGTTCCAATTTAGTCTTATATTACCAAGGCTTTTTCTGCCTTTTTGAGGTCGGGTGATGAGGTAGCACCAAATTTTCTTACTTCAAGTCTTCACATGGTTCTATCTTTTGTACAATTTTCCCTTACGAGTATCTAAATGATTGATTCGGTTTCCAACTTCAATGTTGTTGCATGTTGCATGCTCTACCTTCTTCGGTATTTCGTTGTTGCAGGTGAACATCTTGAACTTTAATTAATGTGCTGATGTTAGATTTTCTAACTTGTGTGAATATACATCTGAAGTGCATAGGCACATTTACCGAATTTATGTTCATTATCTAACAGAACAAAAACATAACTGAACACACAAAGGCACACTCTAAAGTTTAATATATGTTGTTTTCGTAATCTAAAATGGTATCCCCCGAGTTTTATTTTATACTCAAGTAATAGATACATGATGTCCACTAGTGTATGCAATTTTGTAACTATTGTTATCATTGTGTTTAATATTTATACTTTAAAGTGTTTGTTTAACGAGGATATTGTCATTATTAAAATTGGTAGTCATTCCATTGGTTTGAGACAAAGTCTTTTTAAATATCTCAGCTACATAGAAAATTCAAAGTTCATTCCCAATAGTCTACATAAACTGTAATAGATGTGTATGTGGGTTATATTTCCAGTTTTGACTTGGGTTATATTTTCAGTTTTGACTTGAGTATTACATGGGCATAACAAAACCATGGACGTAATTGTTGATCTTCATTGCATTAACTATTATGTATAGGATGGCATATGCTAATTATTTGTCAATTATATTTATTATCTAAACTTACAAAATTAATGCATAAGCAAGTTCATGAGTTTACTTATATAAATAAAAAACATACATACTTGACTTGTATAAAAACCAATACATAATTACAAAAAAAAAAAAAAAAAAAAAAATATTAAAATAGCCCAATCGAAAATTATTTCACATCATCATTTAAACATAGATACATACATTGAAAGATGGATTAAGTGAAGGAAAGTAATTAGACTGAAGGTATGTATCAAAGCAAAGTTTCACGTAAGGAAAGTTTTTAATTTTAATAAATACTTGGTCAACATCTATAAGTGACTAATTTTAATCCTCATTTGTAGATTAACAAATTGAAATCAGTCATCAAAACTTGATATGTTTGATTTGTACAGTATTAAGTTGGTCGACAACAGGATTCAGTTTTATATGTTTGTTATAATTTTGATATCGATTATGGTTTGTATAACTTTCAAGCTTGAAGTCAAAACTTTATAATCCATTTTTTGTCTCAAGTTTTGTTTAAATATTTTGATATCAACAGGCTCACGTATTTTTGGGTTTAACATACATGTTAACTTCGTAAGATCTTGGTTTTTTAATCGAAATCAAATCATGATATAGGTGTAAGTAATTTATGAGTCAACAAGTGGTTGTCAATATCAAAGTGTTTGAATCCAAATTCAGTCGGGTCAAACTTATAAATTATTGTACATGACTTTTTAGTCGCAAAAATAGTATATTGCTTTTATGCTATTATTATTCACTATATAAACGTACAGAGACATCCAAAGTAAAGGTGGCTAATGGACGGGTCTGATGCGTTGAGTATAGGGCAAAATTGGCGCATTCATAGTGAGTAGAACTCTCAATAGGGCTAACATGTCAAGTTAGCAGAAAAAATTTGAGGAAGGGTGTCGACCCACCCAACCAAATCTAACCTAGAGTTAAGCCAACCCGTTGGATGCTTTCAGAAAATCAAACTAAGCAGAGGCTGTTAATGTGTGTCCAAGAATTTGAGTTTGTCTAAAATATAAAAGTGCTATTACTTATGAAATCGGAGTAACCATCACTTATGTGTTTTTGCAGATCCAAGTATTCTCAAAGTAAAGCAAACAACGTTCGCGGTCTATACAATTCATCAACATGTAAAGAGACTGGAATAATGGAGTAAGTTGTAGGAAAGTGGCCCCAAAATTTAACTACAAAGTCTTTGGTTCTTAGCAATTTTATGGTGAGATGATTAACTTTGCAGGTAGATGGATTGCACGCTCTTAACTTGAAGGAGATTCAAGTATACTCAAAATAAAGCAAATAGCGTTCGCGGCCTGTATAATTCATCAAGAGATAAAGAGATTGAAATTATGGAGTAAGTTGTGGGAAACTCGCCAAAAAAATTAACTACAAAGTCTTGCTTCTTAGCAATTTTATGGTGAGATGATTAAATGGTTGGATTATAGGTGAGATGATTAACTGGTTGGATTAAATGACTACTTCAAACGATTGACACTTAATGATTACTTCAAACGATTGATTGCGTTGAATAATTTATGGGAAAGTTGACAAAGAGAAATATTTAACTAAATGATAATGATCTATTATCAAAACCTCAAACTACAACTAAATATCCAACGTTGAGTAATAGATTATCTTTTTTTTAACCATATAGACTTTGGTTATATTTAGTTTTTTAATAATACTTAATTTATATCTACAATTTTGTTCAACTTCATGCTTTGCCTTTATTTGTTTCTTATATACAATTTTTTGTCGCTCATGAATAATATATTATATTTGTAATTTTTATTGTCGAAACCCGCAAATTTTGCGGGTCTTGAGCTAGTTAGTCACTAAAAAACTAAGGAAATAGGACTCCTTGTCCCCAATTAAAATCCGCTCCCATCAAACCATACTAACATAAAAATACACTCCGTAATTTGACACACGATATATATATATATATATATATTTTGTCTTTTAGCAAGAAAATATAGTAGTACTACGTAATAAGGAAGGGTTGTGAATGTTATAATTCAGTAGGCTTATAACTACCTTTAGAGGTTTGATTCTTGATGTTATAATTCAATAGGCTTATAACTACCTTTAGAAGTTTGATTATTGATTAAGAATGCTAATAATGAAGTGTAAGAACAAAGATGATAATGGAGAGAAAGAAAGAAACACTTTGTAAGTGTGAGAAATGGTGCAAGTTTAATTCTTGCATTCATGGCTATTTATAGCAAAAATATCACAAGTTTAGGTAATACAATAATATTACTTTTGTGTACCAATAATTGACTATCCATTTATATATATATTTATATATTATAACACTCCCCTTGGATAGCAATTTTGTTTGTTGAAGATCAACTGTAAGTTATTGCCTCGTTAAAAACCTTGCTAAAGAAAACCCAGTGGGAAAAAACTTTAGCTAAGGGAAAAAGAGTGCAGCATGGAGTTGACTCCTCCTCAAGTAGACATCGCTTCAGTTGTTACATCTTTTGAACATGTCTCATGCCAATGTTATGAACGCGTGTTCTGAAAATAGCAGTTGGAAGTGCTTTCGTGAAAAGATCAGCAGAGTTTTTGCTGGATTGAACATATCTCATTTCAATCTCGTTGTCCTTAATGAGATTTTGAGTGTATGAGAAGAATCTAGGAGGTATGTGTTTGGTTCGGTCACTTTTGATATACCCTTCTTTCATCTGTGCTATGCAAGCTGCATTATCTTCATAGATAATTGTTGGACTTTTATCGCATTTTAGTCCACAAGAATCAGTAATGATTTGTGTCATTGATCTCAACCAAAAACATTCCCGAGTAGCTTCATGTAATGCAATCACTTCGGCATGATTTGATGATGTAGCAACACGTGTTTGTTTTTGAGAACGTCATGATATTGCAGTACCTCCATTTAGGAATACATATCCAGTTTGAGATTTAGCTTTATGTGGATCAGATAAATAACCTGCATCAGCATAACCAACCAAATCTTGTTTTGATTCGTTAGAATAAAATAATCCTAAATCCGTAGTTCCTCGAAGGTATCGAAATATGTGTTTGATCCCATTCCAGTGTCTTTTGGTAGGAGCAGAGCTGAACCTTGCCAACAAATTAACTGCAAAAGAAATGTCAGGTCTTGTACAATTTGTAAGATACATAAGAGCTCCAATTGCACTAAGATATGGTACTTCTGGTCCAAGAATATCTTCATGATCTTCACATGGACGAAATGGATCAGTTTCAACATTGAGTGATCTAACAACCATAGGAGTACTTAATGGTTTTGCCTTGTCCATATTGAAATGTTTCAAAATCTTTTCAGTATATGTTGTTTGATGTACAAGTAAACCATTAGGCATATGCTCAATTTGTAAACCAAGGCAATACTTGGTTTTTCCGAGATCTTTCATTTTAAATTCTTTCTTTAGAAGTTGAATGGCTTCATGGATCTCTTTATTTGTACCTATGATGTTAAGATCATCAACATAAACAGCTATGATCACATATCCGGATGTTGTTTTCTTAATGAAAACACAAGGGCAAGTAAGGTTATTTGTATACCCTTTGCTTATCAAGTAATCACTTAATCGGTTATACCACATACGTACCGATTGTTTTAACCCATATAAAGATCTTTGTAATTTAATCGAATACATTTCTTTGGGTTTTGCATTTGATGCTTCTGGTACCTTAAATCCTTCAGGTACCTTCATATATATATATCACTATCAAGTGATCCATATAGATAAGCAGTCACAACATCCATGAGATGCATTTCTAAATTTTTAGAAACTGCCAGGCTGATTAAGTATCTAAAAGTAATTGCATCCATAACAGGAGAATAAGTTTCTTCATAATCAATTCCCGGTCTTTGAGAAAAACCTTGAGCTACAAGTCTAGCTTTATACCTTGTAACTTCATTTTTCTCATTTCTTTTTCGAACAAAAATCCATCTGTATCCTACAGGTTTCACATCTTTAGGAGTGAGAATGATGGATCCGAAAACTTTTCTTTTATTGAGTGATTCTAATTCAGCTCGTAATGCTTCTTTCCATTGAGCCCAATCATGTCTATTTTGACATTCAACCATAGATGTTGGTTCTGGATCATCATCATTATTCATGATGTCATATGCAACATTAAATGAAAATTTCTCATCAAGATTTTTCATTTCATTTCGGTTCCATAATATTTTTGAATGTGCATAATTGATTGCAATTTCTGTATTGACATCATCAATCTCCTCTGCAGTAGGAGTACTGATTTGTGGTTCTTCTTGAACACTTTCTTTTACCTTATTATCAGCTGATTTTCTTTTTCGAGGATTTTTATCTTTGGAACCAACTGGTCTCCCACGTTTCAGACGTGGCATAGATTCTTGAGTGACTACATTATCAGTTTTCCGATTTGGAATCTCAACTCGAGCTGGAGTATTAACTGCTGGTATATATGATTTAGTCACCCTTTTTGTATCTGTGAATGCATCAGGTAATTGATTTGCAAGTTCTTGTATATGCATTATCTTTTGAACTTCTGTCTCGCATTCTTTTGTGCGAGGATCAAGATACTTTAATTGAGGTTCACACCATGAAACATCATTTTCTTTATATTTTATTTCTCCCCCTAATCTAGGAAACAATGTTTCATTAAAATGACAATCAGCAAAACGTGATGTAAAAACATCACCTGTCATAGGTTCAATATACCTTATGATTGAAGATGTTTCATATCCAACATATATTCCCAACCTCCTTTGAGGACCCATTTTTGTACGTTGTGGTGTCGCAATTGGAACATACACTGCACAACCAAATGTTTTAAGATGGGAAATATTTGGCTCTTGACCAAAAGCAAGTTGTAGGGGGGAATATTTATGACTTGCACTTGGTCTGATGCGAATCAATACAGCAGCATGTAAAATTACATGACCCCATATAGATACAGGGAGTTTTGTTCTCATTATCAATGGTCTAGCGATTAACTGTAAACGTTTAATCAATGACTCGGCTAAACCATTTTGTGTATGCACATGAGCAACAGAATGTTCAACAACAATTCCTATAGACATGCAATAGTCATTAAATGCTTGAGATGTAAATTCACCAGCATTATCAAGTCTCACCCTTTTAATGATGTAATCAGGAAAATGAGCTCTCAATTTAATAATTTGGGCAAGAAATTTTGCAAATGCCACATTACGGCTTGATAACAGACAAACATGAGACCATCTGCTAGATGCGTCTATTAGAACCATGAAATATCTAAATGGTCCACATGGTGGATGAATTGGTCCACATATATCACCTTGAATTCTTTCAAGAAACATTGGTGATTCTTTCTCAACCTTAAGTGGTGAGGGTCTAGTTATCAATTTTCCAATAGAGCAAGATGTACATGGAACCATTGTATCATGATGGATTTTTCTATCCTTTAGTGGATGTCCATGAGTACATTCAATAATCCTTTTCATCATTGTTGATCCTGGATGGCCTAATCTGTTATGCCATAAACTGAATACACCAGGATCAATATATTTTTCGTTAACTACCATATGTATTTCTGGTACATTTATATATGTATAATGTAATCCAGAACTAAGTCTTGGCAGTTTTTCAACCACATGACTCTTGTTAGTGATACTTAAATATTTCTCATTTTCTGTTGTCACTGACTGATAATCATACCCGTTAAGGTATATGTCGGAGAAATTCAATAAATTTCTGCTTGACTTGGGAGAAAATAAGGCATCATTTATTAAAAATTTTGTACCATTTGGTAGTATGAAATTTGCCTTTCCTATTCCTTTTATCAAGTTAGCAGGTCCTGATATTGTATGTATAGTTCCTTCCGTTGGTTTTAGATCAATAAAATATTTCTCGGATTTAAGTATAGTGTGTGTAGTTCCACTGTCTGCTATACAGAGATCTCCACCACTTAATTGATGTTGTATTCCAGCAAAATTCATATTGAACTTCATATATAAGAAATAAATAGTGAGTACATTAATATTACACAATATTTTACACGCAAATAGATAGTACTGAAACATTTAGCAAACATAATGACAAAGACAGACGATATTAAATCGTTTATTTTTCGAAAGACACACAACTTAAACATTCAAGAAATCTTCATATAAATCAGATGGTTTCTCAATGACTGTAGGATCGACGTTATCCACAAAGTTTACTTCCTTTTCTTTATCTTTCAGCGAATCCTGATACATCTTAACAAGATGTTTAGATGTTCGGCAAGTATTAGCCCAGTGGCCCATTCTACCACATCTGTAGCAAGATTCTTCAGAATTTTTAGAAGAATTTTCTTCAACATCTTGTTTAGTGGGCTTGTTTTGTGGTTGATATTTATATTTTCGTGGATTATTATTTCTTTGACCACCACGGCCACGATCACGACCACGTCCTCGCCCATTACCATTACCATAAGGATGGTTTCTACCATAGTTATGGCTTTTGGCATGATGATGGTGATGGTTATTATAACCACGACCTTGCCCGCGTCCTTGTCCCTGTTTATAATTATTTGCAGTATTTGCTTCAGGGATTGCAAGTGTACCAGTAGGACGGGATTGCTGATTTTTCATTAATAGCTCATCATTTTGCTCTGCAACTAAGAGATATGAATTAAGTTCAGGATATGTTTTGAACTTTAGCATTCTCAAATTTCTTTGCACTGTGATGTTTGCAGCATTCATTGTTGGAGAAAGTTTTCTCCACCATGTCTGCATCACTTATTTCATGTCCACAGAATTTAAGTTGTGAACATGTATTATACAGAGCTGAGCTATATTTATTTACTTTCTTAAAGTCTTGGAACCTTAATGTTCTCCATTGTTCCATAGCAGCTGAAAGTAAAATTTCTCTTTGATTATTGAATCTGCTTTTGAGACCTTCCCATAAAACATGGGGATCTTCTACAGTCACATAATTATTTTGTAAGCATTCATCAATATGTTGATGAATAAAGCAACATGCCGTTGCTTGTTCTTTTTCAGAACAAGTGTTGTTTCCATTTATGGCTTCAAGAATGCCCATTGATTTAAGATGCATTTTTACTTTTATAACCCATGGCATGTAGTTGTTTCCAGTTGATTCTAAAGGAGTAAATTTAAGCTTTTCCAGATTCGACATTTTCTATTAAAACAAACAACATGATAAATTATAGTATATTCATAAGTATATAAACATTAAACATAAATTTAATATAACATAAATGATAAGTAGGTGACAGTGTCGACCATATGTAAGCAATCATTAATAAATGTTATATAACATAAATATAAATATTAGTAAACATAAATGATAATTAGGCGACAGTGTCGGCCATATAAATGTTAGATAATAGAAATATAAATGTTAGTAACATAAATGATAATTAGGCGACAGTGTCGGCCATATAAATGTTAGATAATTGAAATATAAATGTTAGTAACATAAATGATAATTAGACGACAGTGTCGACCATATATTATTCAGGTGGTATAACCGACCATATATCATTTAGGTGGCAGAGCCAACCATAATTAGTATTAAGATTATCGTGCTGATAACGTGTTATAATTCAGTAGGCTTATAACTACCTTTAGAAGTTTGATTCTTGATGTTATAATTCAATAGGCTTATAACTACCTTTAGAGGTTTGATTATTGATTAAGAATGCTAATAATGAAGTGTAAGAACAAAGATGATAATGGAGAGAAAGAAAGAAACACTTTGTAAGTGTGAGAAATGGTGCAAGTTTAATGCTTGCATTCATGGCTATTTATAGCAAAAATATCACAAGTTTAGGTAATACAATAATATTACTTTTGTGTACCAATAATTGACTATTCATTTATATATATATTTATATTTATATATTATAACAGTGAATTGAATTTAGCCACTTAAGATTTGTTTTTTGCTGCATTATAAATACTCAACTAATCATGTCAATTAGCCAACTGTTAAACAATATATAAAGTAAACCAAGTCATTTGCCAATTTCTTGTCAACACTCCTGAATGGCCCCACTCTTTGGTTGCCAGGAGGTCATGAAGAAATATCAACATTTTTCTTTTACTAAAATTCTATAACAACATATACGTAGTATATAATTTTAAAATTTTACATTTTTAGTCAATCGTAAGAAAAAAAAACTTTGAATAGAAGTCGGTTTCCATATTAATTCACTCCACGTTAGTTATTACTCCGTAATTATTAATGAAAATATATAATGTATTGAAAACTATGTAACACGTATAGAATCTTAATGGTCATTTTACTATTTTAGTACATAACTTTGTTTATCCCATGTTACAAAAAGGTATATATTTTTTATTTTTTATTATATATATATATATCATGTGAAATATTTGAAATAAAAGGCATTATACATTTGTTTATTGACAAAAATAAAAATAAAAAATAATTTCCTTCCCTCTTATAAACCCCTCAATCTCACCCTCCATTATCCTTCCCTCCCTTTTGTTACAAAATCAAATCTTTTTCATCTTTTTAGTTTCAAGCTTTTGACTTAATCGACACTTTGAACCAAGATATCATGGTTCGAACACAACAGCGATATCGCGGAGTCCGGCAACGACATTGGGGTTCTTGGGTCTCCGAAATTCGTCATCCTTTATTGTAAGTTCACATTCCCAAGATGCTTTTGTGACTTGTACATTGTGCACATAATTTGTACATTTTGTTAACATTTTGTTTGTGTACCAAAAACAGGAAAACAAGAATTTGGTTAGGAACTTTTGAAACAGCCGAAGATGCGGCTCGAGCTTATGACGAAGCGGCCAGGCTCATGTGCGGGCCACGTGCAAGAACAAACTTTCCATATAACCCTAACATGTCACAAACAACTTCTTCTAAGTTGCTATCTGCTACTTTAACTGCCAAACTTCATAAATGTTATATGACTTCACTTCAAATGAGCAAACCATCAATCAAACAAGAACAACAACAAATGTTAAACCAGAAACTAATGTGTCCCACATCTCTTTCGGGCGAATCTTCACCCGAGATGAAACCAACGGGTGTGATTCAACCACAAGTTGAGAATCAACATCAGTTTTTTGCAAAACTTGAAGATCAACATATTGAACAAATGATTGAGGAGTTACTTCATTATGGATCAATCGAACTTTGTTCCATCGGTCCATCGCATAAATAAAGTGCTTCGATCGTGTTTCTAACTCAAATTCACACATATCGACGGATTTGTATAAAAGTTGACTAGGCAGACGTTTAAACTGACATTTTAAAACATTTATTCTGGATAAAAGGTTATCCAGAATAAGTGTCTTAAGAAACAGTTTAAAACGACTGTTTGTTGAATTTGAAGTACATACTAATGATATGGTGCGAAAATTGTATTAATATTAACTCATTCATCTGGAGCTTCTGTTTATGAGGCCTATATATTGGTGTAGGTTAGATCATTTGTAGTTTCAAATGTTTTATATTATCTTGTTGATATACTCCTTATGATATATCAGATGATATAGAATATTTGAAACAAATGCATTGTAGATGGCAGAGACATACAGGGGCAATGAAGGAAAGAAAGAGTTAACCGACCGTTCATTGTAAACGAAACATTTGTTTATTAATTTTGTATCACATAAATAAAAATTATGTGCTATGAACAAGGTAGAATTCAAGTGTTCGAAACTATGATGAGTTTACGGTTGTAACTTTTTTGGGATTGAATAAACCATTGATTATTTTATGTGTATATTGCATTGCATTGTATAATTTATACGTAATCGGGAATTAATCAAGATGTTCTTTTTTCAAATGAATAATGGCAAATATTAATTATTGAATTTTATTTATTTAAGTTTATTTCTATTTTTTTTTTTTTTTTTTTACCCTTGCCATTTGAACACTCTTGCGAATGATAAATTGCCTTTACGATAATTATGACTTCTAAACTTTGAAATGATATTAATTCTTAACCCCAATTTATCACTACTGCTTTTTAATTCATGTATTTTTTAAGATCTCTTTATTGGAAAACTACTTGTTGAGATTTATATATTAGGATATATATTAAATAAATAATTTTACCCCAGATCAGTTTCCTAGTTGTAGACATATTGGGTTTCCTTAATATTGTAGGTCTCTTAATTGGGTATATATACCCATCTCTGTAATCCTCTTCTATATATCGATTATTAATAAAATACCATAAGAATTCATCTTCAATCAATTTTTATATGGTATCTAGAGCAAAGATCCTATAAACCAAATCCAATTTAACAAATCGATTAAACAAACCCAATAAAACCCAAATCCCTCAACGATCTAACAAAATCAAAATTCATAAATCGTTTAACAAACCCTAAATCGATTTAAACCCTAAATCCTTCAACGAGCAGTCATGGCTGGAGATTCCAGTAGCACAACTCCAATCGACATATATTCACCCTATTACCTCACGCTTGCAGATCATCCTGGACAAAATTTGGTGGGTGATAACTTGCTCAAGGATGAAAATTATAGTGATTGGAAAAACGAAATTACCAATGCATTGCTTGCCAAGAACAAGATCAGTTTCGTTGATGGAACACTTCCTATGCCTAAAGAAGGATCGCAAGATGTCATGAACTGGAAAAGATGCAACGCTATGGTGCGCGGATGGTTGATTAATTCAATGGAAAAGGAAATCAAATCTAGTGTTAAATATGCCGCTACTGCTCGTGACATATGGGTCGATTTGAAAGAGAGGTTTGATAAAGAAAAAGCACCCCGTGCGTATGAGTTGCGAAGAACGATCACCACCATCCACCAAGGTAATTTGTCTATATCCGCTTATTACTCTAAATTGAGATCGATATGGGATGAGATCCAATCAGTTACTCCAATACCCATGCCATGTGCATATGCAATGGATGTTCTTGTGATCTTGGATAATCTTTTGTTGCTATGAGAGACAAAGAAAAACTATATGATTTCTTAATGGGCCTTAATGAGGAATATAATACAATTAGAACACAAATCTTGAGTAGCAACCCTTTATCTACTGTTACTGCTGCCTTCCACCTTGTAAATCAAGATGAGAAACAAAGACACATTGGTGCATCTAGGGATAGTAATACCTACATTAACGATAGCTCTGCCTTCCAAAGTTATGGGCGGAATACTCGTATGACAGGAAAACCAAATAATCAGAACTACTACAGAGAGAATGAAGCCAAAACATGCACTCGTTGTCAAAAATCTGGTCATACGGTTGATGGTTGCTTCGAGATTGTTGGGTACCCTGACTGGTGGACCAAGAAAGCAGCAAGTTCAAAAGGCCAATCAAATCGTTTTAAAAATCAACCTAGGGATGCAGCAGTACACGATGACAAGCAGGCCGCAAACCTTTCGAGGGAAGATGTTGAACAGTTACTACAACTACTAAAGGCATCAAAGGTCAAAGATACAAAACCGAAAGCTAATACCACAGGACTTACGTTCGAGGAGCCTGATTGGGATGGGTGATCATTCAAAAAAAAAAAGGAAACAAAAATCAAAAAAGAAAAAGAAAAGGAAGAAGACGAATATCGGCGTGGGGATGAGCCGCCTAGCTTGACTAGGTTCCAAACCCCGAGAAAAAAAAACAGAAGAAGGATTCTCCATGGCGAACCAAACAAGGTTCAAGTCGAACTGGGTTCATATCTCGAGACTGAATGTTCCAAGCGAACCAAACAAGGTTCAAGAAAGAACTGGGTTCATGTTTGGAATCTAAATATCCTAGACGAACCAAACAATGTCCAAGATGGACTGGGTTCAAGTCGGGAAGATGAAAACTCCGGGCGAACTAAACAAGGTTCAAGAATGAACTGAGTTCCAGTCCGGAGCTTGATGATCAAAATAAACAAACAGAGTATTCGTCTCTGATCATGAACCAAATACAATTTGATGATAGAAAGAAAAAAAAACATAGAGGTTCAAGTCGGGAATCGACTGAACAAGATTGAAATCTAGCTCGTGATTGACTAGTCAACAGAAGACTCCTCAACGATGTATTTGGAAAGCTTACTTCAAGTTGTGGAAACTGATATTTTTCAAAAGCCTAAGGATTGGATCGTTTTGAATTCTTGCGTGCCAAGTTGGATGTTCGAGATCTACACATTCCAACTTGCCGGGGAGAGTTGAGATTTATATATTAGGATATATCAACAACAACAACAACAACAACAACAACAAAACTCAATCTCATATGTATGGGGTATGTGGGAGGTGGGACGTAGACAATCCTTCCTCTATCCTTGAATAAAGAGAAATCATTTCTCCACCTCGAGTGAAACACTCACAAGAGTAGAGAGAGTCATCCCTCTCTCGATTCACCGGATAAAGAGATTGCTTCTAAGCGGACCTTCGGCCAAAACGTAGAGGGGATTAAAAAAAATAGATAAATAAATAAATAAATAAATAAAGAAGCCATGAAAATGGTAGAATCAAATTTTCATGGGTTTAGAACATGCCTGGAGTTCAATTTAGGCTCTAAGCACAGTCAAGACGCCAATAAGTCGACGCTTGCTATTACCTCACTTAGTAGAGCCGTAACAAAAAGTGAATATATATATATATATATATATATATATATATATATATATATATATATATATATATATATATATATATATATATATATATATATATATATATATATATATATATATATATATATATATATATATGGAAACGTACATTAGGCTGCTGAGAGTTGCTTAAGGCATACCGGGAAAAGCTCCACTAAAAGAACAATAACCATAAAAGGTAGACATACCTAAACATGCAAAACAACATACATACCTACCCCATAACCATCCATAAATACGACATACATACAAACCTACATTAGAACCGACATATACACAACACATACATATATGGGACATACCTGCGTACATACCAGCACACATACATACATACATACATGCATACCAGCACACACACAAACATACATACACATATACACACATACACACACACACATACATACATACATACATACATACATACATACATACATACATACATACATACAAACTAACATACCTACATACGCATACATACATATAAAAAAAACATACGAACATACGTCCATAAAGAAACATAGATGCAACCAAATAAGCACACATACAAACGTTCACGAGCATACCCAAAAAAAAAAAAAAAAAAAAAACATACATACATAGACATGCATGTATCCATACCTTGAACCCTAAACATGCGTTCAAACAAACACAAACACCCATACAAACAATAGCATAAACATACCCAATACCAAAGGGGGTCCTGGTAGAAAACAAAGCGCGGCAATACACAAAACAAGAAGGAACAAACTATCAAAAACAATCATGCAAAGAACACTCTAAAAGAAGACACCAACACACATTTACCCATACCCATAAACACAAACATACAAACCCACAAACACACCTACGTACCAAAACCTACTCGTCTACTCTAATTGTAACGACCCGTCAAAATCGCTATTGACGCGGCACGTTAATCATTGATTCCACAGTGAGGTTTTGACCTCTATATGATACGTTTTGATAAAATATTGCATTCATTAAAATAAGTGACTTTCTAAACATAGAAAGTTATAAACATGTGGGCGAGTGCTTAGGTATAAGCAAAACCCCAAAATACATAAGTCTTTAATTTACAGGTTGACATCACAGTCCAATTATTTATTACACAAAGCAGTTTTATTTTGAATGCAATAAACTTTGTACAAAGCATGAGAGACTCCATGCAGGCAACAAGCACATCACAGCGGAAGCAGTCTAAGGACCTGAGAATAAAACATGCTAAAAAGTCAACACGAATGTTGGTGAGTTATAGGTTTAATTGCTCGAGTCATAAACATATATAAAGATAGACCACAAGATTTTATCAAGAGTTTATCAATAGATTCTACGTAACAGAGCACCCTGGTAACTAAACTTAACGCTATAGTGATAATTACCCCATTCGTTTTAATACACGCAAACCAACGTGTCTTAAACTCAAATAACATACGTCCGTTAAAAGGCTAGCGCTCTAGCTCGGACGGGGATGTCAAGCCCTATGGATCCATATACAATTATTCGCGCCCACCAGTCCATATCCTATGTACTGGCAGCTACTAGTTACCAAAGCTAAGGGATTTTCGGTTCAACTCAGTGTAGAATTTAGTATGTACTTGTGTCTTATTGCGTTTAAAATAAATTGCATGTATTCTCAGCCCAAAAATATTTAAAGTATTTAAAAAGGGAGACTATAAACTCACAGTTCAATATTGCGATTCAATATTGTAGGCAAATTGCATAGACGTAATGATGGTAGATGACTGTATGGTTGGCCTTGGATTCAAGAACAATACCGCGAACAATACCCAATATTTCCTTAGCTTAAAGCGGTTTGAAACCCGAATTAAAAACACCCTCGTATATACCTTATTATTATTAAACTTAAATTTAAAATTATAATTATAATTATAATATAAATATAAATAACTTACAGAATAAGGAAAAGAGTTTGTGAAGAAAATCGTTGAGCAAACTGGCGTATTTATAATACTTTTCGATTTACTGTAGCTCATGCGATCGCATGAGTTTTCAGTGTTTTTGCCATGCGATCGCATGGCCACCTTTCCCGTTTTGTTTGCTAGTTCGGCGACATCAAATAGTATTTACTGCAGCAATAGTGTTTACTGTAGCAAATAGTGTTACTGTAGCAAACAGTGTTTACTGTAGCAAATAGTATTTACTGTAGAAAATCAATGTAGCAAAGTCGTTTTCTCTGTAGCATTGTAGCAAAATACGGTTTCACTGTAGCAAATAGTGTTTCACTGTAGCAAATAGTGTTTACTGTAGCAAATAGTGTTTTACTGTAGCAAATAGTGTTTTACTGTAGGAAAGTCGTTTTTTACTTATACATATATATATATATATATATATATATATATATATATATATATATATATATATATATATATATATATATATATATATATATATATATATATATATATACATACATATAATTGTTCATTAATCGTCGAGAGTAATCAAAGGTAATTGTATATATGAAACAGTTCTAAAATTTTGAGACTCAATCTAACAGAATTTGTTTAACGTGTCAAAATAATAAATCGTATAGAGAATTGGTTTAAATAAGTCGAAATTTTTCGAGTCATCATAGTACCTCCCCGTTAAGGAAAATTTCGTCCCGAAATTTTGAGTAGTACCTGTTTCATGAGCGATATCAGTGAACAAATGTGGATACTTTTGCTTCATTTGATCTTCACGTTCCCAAGTAAACTCGGGTCCTCGTCTTGCGTTCCAACGAACTCTAACTATCGGTATTTTGCTTTGTTTTAATTGTTTGACCTCACGGTCCATGATTTCAACAGGTTCTTCGATAAAATGGAGTTTATCATTGATTCGTATTTCGTCAAGAGGAATTACGACATCCTCTTCAGCTAAACATTTATTTAAATTTGACACGTGAAATGTGTCATGAACACTACTAAGTTCTTGCAGTAGCTTTAATCGATAAGCAACTGTTCCAATTCTTTCGGTGATTTCAAAGGGCCCTACGTACCCAGGACTTAGCTTTCCTCGTTTACCGAATCGTACAACGCCTTTCCAGGGTGACACTTTCAACATGACTTTGTCGCCCACTTGAAATTCTAGCGGTTTTCTTCTTACATCAGCATAAATCTTTTGGCGACTCATGGCCGTTTTCAATTGCTGTTGTATTTGAATGATCTTGTCGGTGGTTTCATGAATAATTTCTGGTCCAGTAAGTTGTTTTTCTCCTACTTCACTCCAACAGATAGGAGATCTGCACTTTCTACCGTAAAGTGCTTCAAATGGTGCTGCGTTGATGCTCGTATGATAGCTGTTATTGTATGAAAATTCCGCCAACGGTAAGTGTCGATCCCAACTGGTTCTAAAGTCAATCACGCATGCCCGTAACATGTCTTCCAATGTTTGTATTGTTCTTTCACTTTGACCATCTGTCTGTGGGTGATAAGCGGTGCTCATATCTAATCGAGTTCCCAATGCTTTTTGTAATGACTGCCAGAAACGTGATGTGAATCGGGTGTCGCGATCAGATATGATGGAGATAGGTACACCATGTCTGGAAACTACTTCCTTCAAATATAGGCGTGCTAATCTTTCCATACTGTCTGTCTCCTTTATTGGTAGAAAATGAGCTGATTTAGTTAGACGATCAACTATCACCCAAATAGTATCATGACTACTTGCAGTCCTTGGCAATTTCGTAATGAAATCCATGGTTATTCTTTCCCATTTCCACTGCGGAATTTTCGGTTGTTGCAGTAATCCTGACGGCTTTTGGTGCTCAGCTTTGACCTTTGCACACGTCAAACATTTGCTTACATAAGTAGCAATTTATGTCTTCATATTAGGCCACCAATAGAACTTTTTGAGATCGTGGTACATTTTCCCATTTCCTGAGTGAATTGAGTACCTCGTTTTGTGTGCTTCATCCAGTACTAGTTGCCTAAGATTACCATATTTTGGTACCCATATCCTACCAGCAAAATACAGGGTTCCATCGGCTTTTACTTCAAGTTGTTTTTCTAATCCTTTGCTCATTTCACCTTTTTCGTTTTCTTCTTTTAAAGCCTCTAACTGTGCTGCTTGAATTTGCTTTGTGAGATCAGTACGAATTGTAATGTTCAAAGCTCAGACCCTAAGAGGTTTTACTCTTTCTTTCCGACTTAGGGCATCAGCTACAACATTAGCTTTTCCGGGGTGGTAACGGATTTCACAATCGTAATCGTTTAACAACTCTACTCAGCGATGTTGTCTCATATTGAGTTGTTTTTGATCAAAAATATGCCGAAGACTCTTATGGTCGGTGTACACTGTACACTTGGTGCCATATAGATAGTGTCTCCATATTTTGAGTGCAAAAACTACTGCTCCAAGTTCCAAATCGTGCGTCGTATAGTTCTTTTCATGAATTTTTAGTTGTCGTGAGGCATATGCAATAACTTTTGTGCGTTGCATTAATACATATCCTAAACCTTGGCGCGAAGCGTCACAATAGATCACGAAATCATCATTTCCTTCTGGTAATGACAAAATGGGTGCAGACGTTAACTTCTTATTTAATAACTGGAATGAGGATTCCTGTTCCGTGGACCAATCATACTTCTTTCCCTTTTGAGTCAATGCAGTTAAGGGTTTGGCGATTCTAGAGAAATCTTGAATGAATCTTCGGTAGTAACCAGCAAGACCTAAGAATTGGCGGATTTGTGTTGGAGTCTTCGGTGTTTCCTATTTACTAATGGCTTCGATCTTGGCAGGGTCAACTTTAATTCCATGTTTACTGACAACATGGCCCAAAAACTGTACTTCTTGTAACCAAAAATCACACTTCGAAAATTTTGCGTACAGTTCTTCTTTCTTGAGTACCTCCAGTACCAGTCTTAAGTGTTGCTCATGTTCTTCCTTGTTCTTCGAGTAAATCAATATGTCGTCGATAAAAACAATGACAAATTTGTCTAAATACGGTCTACAGATACGATTCATTAGATTCATGAATACTGCTAGAGCATTAGTCAATCCAAAAGGCATGACTAAAAATTCATAGTGACCGTAACGGGTTCTGAACGCGGTTTTAGGAACATCTTCTTCCTTCACTCTCAGCTGATGATATCCGGAGCGTAGATCAATCTTGGAATAAACACTTGATCCTTGCAATTGATCAAACAAATCATCAATCCTCGGTAATGGGTACCGATTTTTGATCGTTAATTTGTTTAATTCTCGGTAATCTATGCACATTCTCATTGATCCATCCTTCTTCTTGACGAACAGAATAGGAGAACCCCAAGGTGAAAAACTAGGACGAATAAATCCACGGTCTGATAATTCTTGCAACTGGTCTTGTAATTCTTGCATTTCTGAAGGTGCAAGTCTATATGGAGATCGGGCTACAGGTTCAGCTCCTGGTATGAGATCAATCTGGAATTCTACACATCTGTGTGGAGGTAGCCCCGGTAATTCTTCTGGAAATACTCCGGGATATTCTCTTACAACCGGCATGTCATCAATGCTTCTTTCTTTAGTATCGATCTTCTTTACGTGTGCCAGAATAGTATAACAACCTTTTCTTATAAGTTTCTGGGCCTTCATACAGCTGATAAAGTTTAGCTTTGAGTTGCTCTTCTCCCCATAAATCATTAATGACGTTTCATCCTTACGAGGGATGCGGATTGCTTTCTCAACGCAAACAACTTCCGCTCTTGTTTTGGACATCCAGTCCATGCCAACGATTACGTCAAAACTTCCTAATTCTACGGGTATCAAATCGATTTTGAAGGTTTCACCAGCGAGATTTATTTCGCAACCATGGCAAATTTTATCGGCTTTTATCAGTTTACCATTAGCTAATTCAATAGTATATTTATCCTCTAGAGGCAGTGATGCACATTTTAGTTTAAAACTAAAGTCTTTACACATATAACTTCTATCAGCACCCCTATCAAACATAATAGAAGCTAGTTGATTATTAACGGTAAACGTACCCGTGACAAGATTATAATCCTCACGTGCTTCACTGGTACTAACATTAAATGCCCTTCCACATGCAGGTTCTTTGTTCTTCTCCTTATCAGGGCATTGATTTATAAAGTGACCAGACTTTCCGCATCCAAAACATTTCTTGACATCAGTCGGTTTTGTCTTTACTTCAGAAACGGTGGCATAACAATCTTTCGCCACATGTCCTTTCTTGTTGCACTTATCACAGACCACTTGGCAATAACCTGCATGATGTGTGTAACATCTTTTGCAGAATGGATGGGGTCCCTTAAAGTTTGGACTTGCAGTTTCCCCATCATGTTTACCTTTAAAAGTTTCTTGTTTCTTCAGGTGAGTACTTTTGCCCTTATAATCTTCCCATTTCCTCTTTCCTTCAGTTGTCTTGACTTCGGTAATTGGTGCCTTAATCGAACTCTCTGTGATCTGGTCCATGAGTTGGTGTGCCATTGTCATGGCTTCCTGCATCGTATTCGGTTTGGATGATGTAACATTTCCTTTGATATTGATCAATAAACCGTCAATATACATTTCTATCTTTCGTTTCTCGTTTGGCACCAATTCGGGACACAACAAGGCTAGTTTCATGAAACGCTTTTCATAGTTTTTGAGATTCGCGCCGATAACCTTCAGATTACGTAACTCAGATTCCATTTTTCTGATCTCGTTTCGAGGACAGTACTCCTCGATTAGCATCTTTTTCAGTTCTTCCCAAGAGACATCATATGCCGTATCTATTCCTTCTGCTTTAGCATAATTGTTCCACCAAGTAAGTGCACCGTCTTGCAACGTGCACGAAGCATAATTTGACTTGTCTCCGTTCGCACAATTACTGATTTTGAAAACAGACTCCATCTTTTCAAACCATCGGGTTAGACCGACTGGTCCCTCGGTTCCACTAAACGTCTGTGGTTTGCATCCTTGAAAAGTTTTGTATGAGCATCCGTTTCGTGAGTTTGTGTTTACGGCTGCTGCTTTGGCTGCTGCTTCGGCTGTTGCTTTTGCTGCCTCAGCTGCAGCAATTCTTTCATTCACACGTTTCTCGACTAGTTCCTCAAACTCAGCATCTGTCATTTGAGACATGTTTCTTCAATAAATACAACAGAGATAATTTAATCATATAGAATATTATAGGTAAAATGAGTTGTCAATAGTTAATCGTAGCATATTAATAATATGAACCAATTATTATAAAAGCCTTTTCTTCTTATTAGCATTTTATAATTATTTCTAGGGTATTACCTACTCGTTAAGTTCATACATAATAGCTAGTACAAGGAATTAACTACTAAAATCCTAATAATATTCCACTATGAAAAATTATAGCGAGTTACTACGTTATTATGTAATAATAATAATAAGTATTAATAATACAAATAATCATTCCATGCATTTATTATTAATAAACCAAAATAATACAATACCATACAATACCGATATTTTACATATGCATATTTTACATAACAAGATAGAGTAGCACACATAAGCAATAAAATAGCGCATGGAAGATTTATGGTTGCGAGGTCGTTTATTCAGAACTATCAGACACTTCTTCCCATTTAGTTCTCTCTGCCAATTGTTTGTGTGCACATGGTCCGACAGACATTCTGGCTGTGTATTTAATTTTTTGTTGAGGTTTTGAGGTACCCGTTGCCTCAGTGGGTTTAATACAATAAGGGTGGTTACAGATCGAATGGTCCTGTTCCTTTTTAATAATTAAGGACTTTTTATTTTTGTGGTTGTTTTTATTATCTATAGCAAGTTGGAATTTCTCCTTAGTGACTTCTTTTATTTCATTAGCGAGATCCTCCTCGTCACTGATCTCGTCTGATGATGAACTATCTGAGTCATGTGTAGGAGAATATGATGATGAACTGTCTGCATCATGTGTACGAGAATATGTACCGGTGGTCATGAACCAAAATCTGCCAGGCAATATATTCACAACCCGCCCGTCGGTGGTGTATCTGGCCCAATGTCCATGTTCGTTTAGAAATGGACGATCTTCTTTTACTCCAGGGATCATGGGTCCATACCAACGATACTGTGGCTCCGGAAAACTAGAGCTGGGTGGAGCTGGAACCTCCTCTGGGTTTACCGGGAGTTGAGATTTCCCGGCTAACACAATTTTTTCTTTAATAGGTATTGGAACGCCCTTTTCAGTTGTGGATATAATAGATTCCGTGTCCGATTCCGAGTCGTACAAAATGATAGGATTAGAAGAAGTCATCTATCACATAATTGAAACAACAATTACATTAGCATATAAATATATCACATATAATGTTTTTGACCAAATAATAAGCAAAAATCAGTAAAAACAGATATGGTCATAGTCCAGACTCACTAATGCATCCTAACAATTACCAGTTAAACACACTAATGTAATTTCTGGTTCCCTATGACCTCAAGCTCGGATACCAACTGTAACGACCCGTCAAAATTGCTATTGACGCTGCACTTTAATCATTGATTCCACAGTGAGGTTTTGACCTCTATATGATACGTTTTGATAAAATATTGCATTCATTAAAATAAGAGACTTTCTAAACATAGAAAGTTATAAACATGTGGGCGAGTGCTTAGGTATAAGCAAAACCCCAAAATACATAAGTCTTTAATTTACAGGTTGACATCACGGTCCAATTATTTATTACACAACGCAGTTTTATTTTGAATGCAATAAACTTTGTACAAAGCATGAGAGACTCCATGCAGGCAACAAGCACATCACAGCGGAAGCAGTCTAAGGACCTGAGAATAAAACATGCTAAAAAGTCAACACGAATGTTGGTGAGTTATAGGTTTAATTGCTCGAGTCATAAACATATATAAAGATAGACCACAAGATTTTATCAAAAGTTTATCAATAGATTCTACGTAACAGAGCACCCTGGTAACTAAACTTAACGCTATAGTGATAATTACCCTATTCGTTTTAATACACGCAAACCAACGTGTCTTAAACTCAAATAACATACGTCCGTTAAAAGGCTAGCGCTCTAGCTCGGACGGGGATATCAAGCCCTATGGATCCATATACAATTATTCGCGCCCACCAGTCCATATCCTATGTACTGGCAGCTACTAGTTACCAAAGTTAAGGGATTTTCGGTTTAACTCAGTGTAGAATTTAGTATGTACTTGTGTCTTATTGCGTTTAAAATAAATTGCATGTATTCTCAGCCCAAAAATATTTAAAGTATTTAAAAAGGGAGACTATAAACTCACAGTTCAATATTGCGATTCAATATTGTAGGCAAATTGCGTAGACGTAATGATGGTAGACGACTGTATGGTTGGCCTTGGATTCAAGAACAATACCCCGAACAATACCCAATATTTCCTTAGCTTAAAGCGGTTTGAAACCCGAATTAAAAACACCCTCGTATATACCTTATTATTATTAAACTTAAATTTAAAATTATAATTATAATATAAATATAAATAACTTACAGAATAAGGAAAAGAGTTTGTGAAGAAAATCATTGAGCAAACTGGCGTATTTATAATACTTTTCGATTTACTATAGCTCATGCGATAGCATGAGTTTTCAGTGTTTTTGCCATGCGATCGCATGGCCGCCTTTCCCGTTTTGTTTGCTAGTTCGTCGACATCAAATAGTGTTTACTGTAGCTATAGTGTACTGTAGCAAATAGTGTGTTACTGTAGCAAATAGTGTACTGTAGCAAATAGTTTTACTGTAGCAAATCATTGTAGCAAATTTCGTTTTCATTGTAGCACTGTAGCAAAATACGGTTTCACTGTAGCAAATAGTGTTTTACTGTAGCAAATAGTGTTTTACTATATCAAATAGTGTTTTACTGTAGGAAAGTCATTTTTTACTTGTACATATATATATATATATATACATACATATAATTGTTCATTAATCGTCGAGAGTAATCAAAGGTGATTGTATATATGAAACAGTTCTAAAATTTTAAGACTCAATCTAACAGACTTTGTTTAACGTGTCAAAATAATAAATCGTACAAAGAATTGGTTTAAATAAGTCGAAATTTTTCGAGTCATCATACTAATAATAGTCCTCCACGCATTCCTATTAGAAGTCATATCCTCGGTTAATAAAAGCTCCTTCAAGTCGAGCTTTATTCTGTCCTCCCACCTACTTGTAGGTCTACCCCTTCTCCTTACACCGTCAACCGTAAGTGCCTCGACTGTCCTAACAGGTGCAGTGAGAGGTCGCCTCCTCACATGCCTAAACCATCGAAGCCGTTCCTAGTTGTAGACATATTGGGTTTCTTTAATGTTGTAGGTCTCTTAATTGGGTATATATACCCATCTCTGTAATCCTCTTCTATATATCGATTATTAATAAAATACCAGAAGAATTCATCTTCAATCAATTTTTATACTACTAACGATCCAAATAAATTTTAATATTCAACCGCATAAATGTGTGACTTAGGATTTGTGTTATTTATTTAAATTTACCGGAGGATATCGCGTAATTTTACTCAATTTTTGTTGTAAAGTTACAGAATTATATAGTAAAATTTTAGATAACAAATTATAAGGGGTCAAAGTACGTATAAAGGTCAAAATCAATAAAAAGGTCAAAATTGAAGGTTAATGAAGTCAAAGTTAAAATAAAATTGGGTCAAACCACCAACATATGGATCTTGGAGAAAAATAATCAATTTAAAAAAAATTTGACTACTAAATCGAAGCTAAGAGAGATTTCAATTATTTTTAAAGAAACTTAGCACAATTTAATACTCCATCTGTCTCATTCCAATAGTCCACTTTCTTTTTTTTTAATTCTTTTGTATTAAACTTTGACTCAAAATATTTTTGTTTGTGTTATATATTATTCAATGAAATTTATATGAATGAATTAATATTCAAATGTGTTTTCATTGGTATAACTTTCATCAAATAATATATAACACAAATAAAGTTATTTTAGGTCAAAGTTGAGAAAAAAGATCTTAAAAGTCAAAACTGGACTATTGGAATGAGACGGAGGGGGTAAAAACTTGATAATGTTCGTACCGTTCTATTCGCAAATTGGAGAACTCATTTATAACGCATATTTTTAATGTGATTTGCGAATGGCCTAGATTTCTATATATATATATATATATATATATATATATATATATATATATATATATATATATATATATATATATATATATATATATATTTTAACAAAAAACAGAATTAAATTTATAGAATCTTTCACCAAAATGTGAAAAATTCCTTAGTAACAACTTCAAAAGACAATTTGTAAATTCATAATGGCCTTAAGTTGCAAATATTTTTATTTTTACCAATTGTGAGGTCATTTTTGAAAACTTTTTTTGCAAGGCAAATTGTTATAGTCTTTTTTTTTTAAATTTTTTTAATAGCAAAATAAAATTTAATATACTTTTTAGCAACATTTTGGGATCATTCAGAGGGACTAAGCCACTCACGTTTTCATCCTCCGTAGTTGCATAACCCGCCCCAACTGTTGCTCAGGAAGAAACCCGACCCAATCCGAAAGCATGGGCGGTAAAACCCCCTTCCCCCACTGCCCCCGCAATGCGATGTGCGGAAGGCACCATCGGGTGGAATTCAAGGGTTAATGGGCAATCTTGTGTGCAATGTTGCACCTCACAAGAGTCGAACTCTTAACCTCTCACTAAGAGATGCATGCCACTACCACATGTGATACAAAACAAGCTTTTAGAAACTAAAATTTAATATTAATATTAATATTAATACTATAATAATTACAAATGTACAATTGAGCAAATTGTTATAGTACATTTTGAAAAAGAGCATTTTAGTTACTCTCTCATCAAGGATTTAATATTTATAATTACATTATATTATATATAAGAGCGCTCCCAACGGTTAGCCCAGGTCCACCGCCCAGGCTCGCCCACCCTGGTCGCCGTTGGCACCACTCCCGCCCAGCTCGCGTCCAGCCTCTTTTGAAATGTTCCGTTCTTATTGATTAAAAACGTTCCATATTAATTGATTTCGTTGCGAGGTTTTGACCTCTATATGAGACGTTTTTCAAAGACTGCATTCATTTTAAAACAAACCATAACCTTTATTTCATCAATAAAGGTTTAAAAAGCTTTACGTAGATTATCAAATAATGATAATCTAAAATATCCTGTTTACACACGACCATTACATAATGGTTTACAATACAAATATGTTACAACAAAACATGGACTCCAAATCTTGTCCTTATTTTAGTATGCAACAGCGGAATCTCTTAGTATTCACCTGAGAATAAACATGCTTTAAACGTCAACAAAAATGTTGGTGAGTTATAGGTTTAACCTATATATATCAAATCGTAACAATAGACCACAAGATTTCATATTTCAATACACATCCCATACATAGAGAGAAAAATCATTCATATGGTGAACACCTGGCAACCGATATTAACAAGATGCATATATATGAATATCCCCATCATTCCGGGACACCCTTCGGATATGATATAAATTTCGAAGTACTAAAGTATCCGGTACTTTGGATGGGGTTTGTTAGGCCCAATAGATCTATCTTTAGGATTCGCGTCAATTAGGGTGTCTGTTCCCTAATTCTTAGATTACCAGACTTAATAAAAAGGGGCATATTCGATTTCAATAATTCAACCATAGAATGTAGTTTCACGTACTTGTGTCTATTTTGTAAATCATTTATAAAACCTGCATGTATTCTCATCCCAAAAATATTAGATTTTAAAAGTAGGACTATAACTCACTTTCACAGATTTTTACTTCGTCGGGAAGTAAGACTTGGCCACTGGTTGATTCACGAACCTATAACAATATATACATATATATCAAAGTATGTTCAAAATATATTTATAATACTTTTAATACATTTTGATGTTTTAAGTTTATTAAGTCAGCTGTCCTCGTTAGTAACCTACAACTAGTTGTTCACAGTTAGATGTACAGAAATAAATCGATAAATATTATCTTGAATCAATCCACGACCCAGTGTATACATATCTCAGTATTGATCACAACTCAAACTATATATATATTTTGGAATCAACCTCAACCCTGTATAGCTAACTCCAACATTCACATATAGAGTGTCTATGGTTGTTCCGCAATATATATATATAGATGGGTCGACATGATAGGTCGAAACATTGTATAAGTGTCTATGGTATCTCAAGATTACATAATATACAATATAAGTTGATTAGGTTATGGTTGGAATAGATTTATTACTAACTTTCACGTAGGTAAAATGAGTAGTTTTTATCAATCTTGTTTTACTCGCCATTTCTTCGTTTCTAATCCGTTTTGAGTGATTCCAGTGGCCACGGTTTCGTATTGAACTTAACTTTATGAATCTAAATAGAAAAAGTATAAGTTTATAGTCAGAAATACAAGTTACAAGTCGTTTTTGAAAGAGGTAGTCATTTCCATCGAAAGAACGACATCTTGATGACCATTTTGAAAAACATACTTTCACTTTGAGTTTAACCATGATTTTTGGATATAGTTTCATGTTCATAAGAAAAATAATTTTTCCAGAAGTATAGCTTTTAAATCAAAGTTCTTCTTAGCTTTTAATTATCCCAACCAAAACATCCCCCGGTTTTACTACGACGACGTATATCCAGTTTTATGGTGTTTATCGTGTTTCCGGGTTTTAAATCATTAAGTTAGCATATCATATAGATATAGAACATGTGTTTAGTTGATTTTAAAAGTCTAGTTAGAAGGATTAACTTTATTTGCGAACAAGTTTAGAATTAACTAAACTACGTTCTAGTGATTACAAGTTTATAACGTTGAATAAGACAGATTTTTATGTATGAATCGAATGATGTTATGAATATCATTACTACCTCAAGTTCCTTGGATAAACCTACTGGAAATGAGAAAAATGGATCTAGTTTCAAAGGATCCTTGGATGGCTTGAAAGTTCTTGAAGCAGAATCATGACACGAAAACAATTTCAAGTAAGATTTCCACTCGAAATAAGATTGTTATAGTTATAGAAATTGAATTAAAGTTTGAATATGATTATTACCTTGTATTAGAAAGATAACCTACTGTAAGTAACAAAGGTTTCTTGATCTTGGATGATTACTTGGAATGGATTTAGAAAACTTGGAAGTAAACTTGCAATCTTGGAAGTATTCTTGATTTTATGAAACTAGAACTTTTGGAATTTATGAAGAACACTTAGAACTTGAAGATAGAACCTGAGAGAGATCAATTAGATGAATAAAATTGAAGAATGAAAGTATTTTTAGGTGTTTTTAGTCGTTGGTGTATGGATTAGATATAAAGGATATGTAATTTTGTTTTCATGTAAATAAGTCATGAATGATTACTCATATTTTTGTAATTTTATGAGATATTTCATGCTAGTTGCCAAATTATGGTTCCCACATGTGTTAGGTGACTCACATGGGCTGCTAATAGCTGATCATTGAAGTGTATATACTAATAGTACATACATCTAAAAGCTGTGTATTGTACGAGTACGAATACGGGTGCATACGAGTAGAATTGTTGATGAAACTGAACGAGGATGTAATTGTAAGCATTTTTGTTAAGTAAAAGTATTTTGATAAGTGTCTTGAAGTCTTTCAAAAGTGTATAAATACATATTAAAACACTACATGTATATACATTTTAACTGAGTCGTTAAGTCATCGTTAGTCGTTACATGTAAGTGTTGTTTTGAAACCTTTAGGTTAACGATCTTGTTAAGTGTTGTTAACCCAATGTTTATAATATCAAATAAGATTTTAAATTATTATATTATCATGATATTATGATGTATAAATATCTCTTAATATGATATATATACATTAAATGTCGTTACAATGATAATCGTTACATATATGTCTCGTTTCAAAATCATTAAGTTAGTAGTCTTGTTTTTACATATGTAGTTCATTGTTAATATACTTAATGATATGTTTACTTATCATAATATCATGTTAACTATATATATATCCATATATATGTTATCATATAGTTTTTACAAGTTTTAACGTTTGTGAATCACCGGTTAACTTGGGTGGTCAATTGTCTATATGAAACCTATTTCAATTAATCAAGTCTTAACAAGTTTGATTGCTTAACATGTTGGAAACACTTAATCATGTAAATAACAATTTCATTTAATATATATATAAACATGGAAAATTTTGGGTCACTACAGTACCTACCCGTTAAATAAATTTCGTCCCGAAATTTATAGCAGTTGGAGGTGTTGACGTATCTTCTGGAAATAAATGCGGGTATTTCTTCTTCATCTGATCTTCTCGTTCCCAGGTGAACTCGGGTCCTCTACGAGTATTCCATCGAACCTTAACAATTGGTATCTTGTTTTGCTTAAGTCTTTTAACCTCACGATCCATTATTTCGACGGGTTCTTCGATGAATTGAAGTTTTTCGTTGATTTGGATTTCATCTAATGGAATAGTGAGATCTTCTTTAGTAAAATATTTCTTCAAATTCGAGACGTGGAAAGTGTTATGTACAGCCGCGATTTGTTGAGGTAATTCAAGTCAGTAAGCTACTGGTCCGACACGATCAATAATCTTGAATGGTCCAATATACCTTGGATTTAATTTCCCTCGTTTACCAAATCGAACAACGCCTTTCCAAGGTGAAACTTTAAGCATGACCATCTCTCCAATTTCAAATTCTATATCTTTTCTTTTAATGTCAGCGTAGCTCTTTTGTCAACTTTGGGCGGTTTTCAACCGTTGTTGAATTTGGATGATCTTCACGGTAGTTTCTTGTATTATCTCCGGACCCGTAATCTGTCTATCCCCCACTTCACTCCAACAAATTGGAGACCTGCACTTTCTACCATAAAGTGCTTCAAATGGCGCCATCTCAATGCTTGAATGGTAGCTGTTGTTGTAGGAAAATTCTGCTAACGGTAGATGTCGATCCCAACTGTTTCCAAAATCAATAACATATGCTCGTAGCATGTCTTCAAGCGTTTGTATCGTCCTTTCGGTCTGCCCATCAGTTTGTGGATGATAGGCAGTACTCATGTCTAGACGAGTTCCTAATGCTTGCTGTAATGTCTGCCAGAATCTTGAAATAAATCTGTCATCCCTATCAGAGATAATAGAGATTGGTATTCTATGTCTGGAGATGACTTCCTTCAAATACAGTCGTGCTAACTTCTCCATCTTGTCATCTTCTCTTATTGGCAGGAAGTGTGCTGATTTGGTGAGATGATCAACTATTACCCAAATAGTATCAAAACTACTTGCAGTCCTTGGCAATTTAGTGATGAAATCCATGGTAATGTTTTCCCATTTCCATTCCGGGATTTCGGGTTGTTGAAGTAGACCTGATGGTTTCTGATGCTCAGCTTTGACCTTAGAACACACCAAACATTCTCCTACGTATTTAGCAACATCGGCTTTCATACCCGGCCACCAAAAATGTTTCTTGAGATCCTTGTACATCTTCCCCGTTCCAGGATGTATTGAGTATCTAGTTTTATGAGCTTCTCTAAGTACCATTTCTCTTATATCTCCAAATTTTGGTACCTAAATCCTTTCAGCCCTATACCGGGTTCCGTCTTCCCGAATATTAAGATGCTTCTCCGATCCTTTGGGTATTTCATCCTTTAAATTTCCCTATTTTAAAACTCCTTGTTGCGCCTCCTTTATTTGAGTAGTAAGGTTATTGTGAATCATTATATTCATAGATTTTACTCGAATGGGTTCTCTGTCCTTCCTGCTCAAGGCATCGGCTACCACATTTGCCTTCCCTGGGTGGTAACGAATCTCAAAGTCTTAATCATTCAACAATTCAATCCACCTACGCTGCCTCATATTCAGTTGTTTCTGATTAAATATGTGCTGAAGACTTTTGTGGTCAGTATATATAATACTTTTGACCCCATATAAGTAGTGCCTCCAAGTCTTTAATGCAAAAACAACCGCGCCTAATTCCAAATCATGCGTCGTATAATTTTGTTCGTGAATCTTCAATTGTCTAGACGCATAAGCAATCACCTTCGTTCGTTGCATTAATACACAACCGAGACCTTGCTTTGATGCATCACAATAAATCACAAAATCATCATTCCCTTCAGGCAATGACAATATAGGTGCCGTAGTTAGCTTTTTCTTCAATAACTGAAACGCTTTCTCTTGTTCATCCTTCCATTCAAATTTCTTCCCTTTATGCGTTAATGCAGTCAAGGGTTTTGCTATTCTGGAAAAGTCTTGGATGAACCTTCTGTAGTAACCAGCTAGTCCTAAAAACTGGCGTATGTGTTTCAGAGTTTTTGGGGTTTCCCACTTTTCAACAGTTTCTATCTTTGCCGGATCCACCTTAATACCTTCTTTGTTCACTATGTGACCGAGGAATTGAACTTCTTCCAACCAAAATGCACACTTTGAAAATTTAGCGTACAATTCTTCCTTCCTCAATACTTCTAACACCTTTCTCAAATGTTCACCGTGTTCTTGGTCATTCTTTGAGTAAATAAGTATGTCATCAATGAAAACAATGACAAACTTGTCAAGGTATGGTCCACACACTCGGTTCATAAGGTCCATGAACATAGCTGGTGCATTAGTTAAACCAAACGGCATGACCATAAACTCGTAATGACCGTAACATGTTCTGAAAGCAGTCTTTGGAATATCATCTTCTTTCACCTGCATTTGATGATACCCGGAACGTAAGTCAATCTTTGAATAAACACACGAGCCTTGTAGTTGATCAAATAAGTCGTCGATTCTCGATAGTGGGTAGCAGTTCTTGATGGTAAGTTTGTTCAACTCTCGGTAGTCGATACACAACCTGAATGTACCATCTTTCTTCTTGACAAACAAAACAAGAGCTCCCCACGGTGATGTGCTTGGTCGAATGAAACCACGTTCTAAAAATTCTTGTAATTGGCTTTGCAGTTCTTTCATCTCGCTGGGTGCGAGTCTGTAAGGGGCACGAGCTATTGGTGCAGCTCCTGGTACAAGATCTATTTGAAATTCAACGGATCGATGTGGGGGTAATCCCGGTAATTCTTTCGGAAATACATCGGGAAATTCTTTTGCGACGGGAACATCATTAATGCTTTTTTCTTCAGTTTGTACTTTCTCGACGTGTGCTAGAACAGCATAGCAACCTTTTCTTATTATTTTTTGTGCCTACAAATTACTAATAAGATGTAGCTTCATGTTGCCCTTTTCTCCGTACACCATTAAGGGTTTTCCTTTTTCTCGTATAATGCGAATTGCATTTTTGTAACAAACGATCTCTGCTTTCACTTCTTTCAACCAGTCCATACCGATTATCACATCAAAACTCCCTAACTCTACTGGTATCAAGTCAATCTTAAATATTTCGCTACCCAGTTTAATTTCTCGATTCCGGCATATATTATCTGCTGAAATTAATTTACCGTTTGCTAATTCGAGTAAAAATTTACTATCCAACGGCGTCAATGGACAACTTAATTTAGCATAAAATTCTCTACTCATATAGCTTATATCCGCACCCGAATCAAATAAAACGTAAGCAGATTTATTGTCAATAAGAAACGTACCCGTAACAAGCTCTGGGTCTTCCTGTGCCTCTGCCGCATTAATATTGAAAACTCTTCCACGGCCTTGTCCATTCGTGTTCTCCTGGTTCGGGCAATTACTAATAATGTGACCCGGTTTTCCACATTTATAACAAACTACATTGGCATAACTTGCTCCGACACTACTTGCTCCACCATTACTCGTTCCGACACCATTTGTTCCTTTCGTTCTGTTAACCCCTGGTCCATAGACCTCACACTTCGCCGCGCTATGACCATTTCTTTTACACTTGTTGCAAAATTTGGTGCAGAACCCCGAGTGATACTTTTCACACCTTTGGCATAGCTACTTCTGATTGTTGTTGTTGTTGCGGTTGTTATTGTTATTGGGATGATTGTTGTAGTTGCTGTTGTTGTTGTTGTTGTTGTTGTTGTTGTTGTTGTTGTTGTTGTTGTTGTTGTTGTTGTTGTTGTTGTTGTTGTTGTAGTTGTGATTGATGTTGTGATTGTTGGGATAATTGTTGCGATTATTGTTGTAATTGCTGTTGTTGTTGTATTGGTGATTCTTATCACCGTTTTCCTCCCACTTTCTTTTGACTTGCTTCACATTGGCCTCTTCAGCAGTCTGTTCTTTAATTCTTTCTTCAATCTGGTTTACTAGTTTGTGAGCCATTCTACATGCCTGTTGTATGGAGGCGGGCTCGTGTGAACTTATATCTTCTTGGATTCTTTCCGGTAATCCTCTCACAAACGCGTCGATCTTCTCTTCCTCATCTTCGAATGCTACCGGACACAATAGGCATAATTCTGTGAATCGTCTTTCGTACGTGGTAATATCAAATCCTTGGGTTCGTAACCCTCTAAGTTCTGTCTTGAGCTTATTGACCTCAGTTCTGGGACGGTACTTCTCGTTCATCAAGTGCTTGAATGCTGACCATGGTAGTGCGTAAGCATCATCTTGTCCCACTTGCTCTAGATAGGTATTCCACCATGTTAACGCAGAACCTGTGAAGGTATGCGTAGCGTACTTCACTTTGTCCTCTTCAGTACACTTACTTATGGCAAACACCGATTCGACCTTCTCGGTCCACCGTTTCAATCCGATCGGTCCTTCGGTTCCATCAAATTCCAAAGGTTTGCAGGCAGTGAATTCTTTGTAGGTGCATCCTACACGATTTCCTGTACTGCTAGATCCAAGGTTATTGTTGGTATGTAGCGCAGCCTGTACTGCGGCTATGTTTGAAGCTAGAAAAGTACGGAATTCCTCTTCATTCATATTCACGATGTGTCGAGTAGTCGGTGTCATTTCCTTCAAAATAGTCAAATGGAACAAGTTAATCATACAGAATATTAAGAGTAGTTAATAGTATTTCGTAGCATAATATGAACTCATTTATAAAAGCTTTTTCTTCATATTAGCGTTTTATAAGTTTAAATTCGGGTAGTACCTACCCGTTAAGTTCATACTTAGTAGCTAATATACAATTCAACTACTACAATTCTATATGAAAAACTGATTATAATAATATTTCGCGTTCAAACTTTTATACAATATTTTACAAACTTACAATACCGCTTATTTTACATAAAGCATGAAATATAGCACACAATAACTTTGATACAAGATAGTTGTGAAGATAATTCTAGCTAGTACACAAGTCGTTCAGCAAAGGCAATAAAGACACGTAATTCATACGTCCAGAAACAAGTCATGCATTCTGGTTTTACTAGGACTACTTCCCATCCTTGGTCTTGTGGAACATAACCGTTATGGCCGTTGATAAGACAGCGTGTTGTAACGTCGCCAAAGGGACGAGGGTTACGTAATGTCCAACAGTCCCGTAACAATCTAAAAACCTTGTTTCTCACCCCAACTACTGAGTCCGTTACTTGTGGAAATATTTTGTTTAATAGTTGTAGCCCGATGTTCTTGTTCTCACTTTGGTGAGAAGCGAACATTACTAACCCGTAAGCATAACATGCTTCTTTATGTTGCATGTTAGCCGCTTTTTCTAAATCATGAAGTGCTATGTTCGGATACATTGAGTCAAAATAATTTCTTAACCCGTTGCGTAAAATAGCACTTGGGTTCCCCGCAATATATGCGTCAAAGTAAACACATCGTAACTTATGGGTTTCCCAATGTGATATCCCCCATCTTTCAAACGAAAGTCTCTTATAAACTAAGGCATTCTTGGAACGTTCTTCGAATGTCTTACAAACTGATTTCACCGTAAATAGTTGTGCCGAAGAATTCTGACCGACTCTAGACAAGATTTCATCAATCATGTCTCCGGGTAGGTCTCTTAAAATATTGGGTTGTCTACCCATTTTGTGTTTTTATACTGTAAAATAGACAAGAGTTAGATTCATAAAAAAATACTTATTAATACAAGCAATTTTTACATATATCATAAAGCATAAGCACACTATATTACATATATTACACCATACGAATACAACTATCTTATTCCGACTCGCTCGTTTCTTCTTCTTCGGTTTTGGTTCGTTTTGCCAAGTTTCTATGGATATATGATGTTCCCCTAATACTAGCTGTCATTTTCCATAACGGTTTAGAAAAACCTGGTGGTTTAGAGGTTCCCGGGTCATTGTTACAACTTAAGGACTTCGGGGGTTGACGATACATATAAAGTTCATCGGGGTTGGAATTAGATTTCTCTATTTTTATGCCCTTTCCCTTATTATTTTCTTTTGCCTTTTTAAATTCGGTTGGGGTAATTTCTATAACATCATCGGAATTCTCGTCGGAATCCGATTCATCGGAGAATTGGTAATCCTCCCAATATTTTGCTTCCTTGGCGGAAACACCATTGACCATAATTAACCTTGGTCGGTTGGTTGAGGATTTTCTTTTACTTAACCGTTTTATTATTTCCCCCACCGGTTCTATTTCCTCCTCCGGTTCCTCCTCTTTCGGTTCTGATTCTTCTTCCGGTTCTGATTCTTCTTCCGGTTCCTCTTCGGGAACTTGTGAATCAGTCCAATATATATTCGACTCTTCGTTATTATTAGGTGAGTCAATGGGATTTGTGCTAGAGGTAGACATCTATCACACAATATCAAACATGTTAAGATATTAATATATCACATAATATATACATGTTAATAATATATATTTTCCAACAAAAATGTTAAGCAATCATTTTTAAAGAAAACACGGTCGAAATCCAGACTCACTAATGCATCCTAACAAACTCAATAAGACACACTAATGCAAATTTTCTGGTTCTCTAAGACCAACGCTCGGATACCAACTGAAATGTCCCGTTCTTATTGATTAAAAACGTTCCATATTAATTGATTTCGTTGCGAGGTTTTGACCTCTATATGAGACGTTTTTCAAAGACTGCATTCATTTTAAAACAAACCATAACCTTTATTTCATAAATAAAGGTTTAAAAAGCTTTACGTAGAATATCAAATAATGATAATCTAAAATATCCTGTTTACACACGACCATTACATAATGGTTTACAATACAAATATGTTACATCGAAATCAGTTTCTTGAGTGCAGTTTTTACACAATATCATACAAACATGGACTCCAAATCTTGTCCTTATTTTAGTATGCAACAGCGGAAGCTCTTAGTATTCACCTGAGAATAAACATGCTTTAAACGTCAACAAAAATGTTGGTGAGTTATAGGTTTAACCTATATATATCAAATCGTAACAATAGACCACAAGATTTCATATTTCAATACACATCTCATACATAGAGATAAAAATCATTCATATGGTGAACACCTGGTAACCGACATTAACAAGATGCATATATATGAATATCCCCATCATTCCGGGACACCCTTCGGATATGATATAAATTTCGAAGTACTAAAGCATCCGGTACTTTGGATGGGGTTTGTTAGGCCCAATAGATCTATCTTTAGGATTCGCGTCAATTAGGGTGTCTGTTCCCTAATTCTTAGATTACCAGACTTAATAAAAAGGGGCATATTCGATTTTGATAATTCAACCATAGAATGTAATTTCACGTACTTGTGTCTATTTTGTAAATCATTTATAAAACCTGCATGTATTCTCATCCCAAAAATATTAGATTTTAAAAGTGGGACTATAACTCACTTTCACAGATTTTTACTTCGTCGGGAAGTAAGACTTGGTCACTGGTTGATTCACGAACCTATAACAACATATACATATATATATCAAAGTATGTTCAAAATATATTTACAATACTTTTAATATATTTTAATGTTTTAAGTTTATTAAGTCAGCTGTTTTCGTTAGTAACCTACAACTAGTTGTCCACAGTTAGATGTACAGAAATAAATCGATAAATATTATCTTGAATCAATTCACGACCCAGTGTGTACGTATCTCAGTATTGATCACAACTCAAACTATATATATATTTTGGAATCAACCTCAACCCTGTATAGCTAACTCCATGGTATCTCAAGATTACATAATATATAATATAAGTTGATTAGGTTATGGTTGGAATAGATTTATTACTAACTTTCACGTAGGTAAAATGAGTAGTTTTTATCAATCTTGTTTTACTCGTCATTTCTTCGTTTCTAATCCGTTTTGAGTGATTCCAGTGGCCACGGTTTCATATTGAACTTAACTTTATGAATCTAAATAGAAAAAGTATAAGTTTATAGTCAGAAATACAAGTTACAAGTCGTTTTTGAAAGAGGTAGTCATTTCCATCGAAAGAACGACATCTTGATGACCATTTTGAAAAACATACTTTCACTTTGAGTTTAACCATGATTTTTGGATATAGTTTCATGTTCATAAGAAAAATCATTTTTCCAGAATTATAGCTTTTAAATCAAAGTTCTTCTTAGCTTTTAATTATCCCAACCAAAACAGCCCCCGGTTTTACTACTACGGCGTATATCCAGTTTTATGGTGTTTATCCCGTTTCAGGGTTTTAAATCATTAAGTTAGCATATCATATAGATATATAACATGTGTTTAGTTGATTTTAAAAGTATAGTTAGAAGGATTAACTTTATTTGCGAACAAGTTTAGAATTAACTAAACTATGTTCTAGTGATTACAAGTTTATAACGTTGAATAAGACAGCTTTTTATGTATGAATCGAATGATGTTATGAACATCATTACTACCTCAAGTTCCTTGGATAAACCTACTAGAAATGAGAAAATGGATCTAGCTTCAAAGGATCCTTGGATGGCTTGAAAGTTCTTGAAGCAGAATCATGACACGATAACAATTTCAAGAAGATTTCCACTCGAAATAAGATTGTTATAGTTATAGAAATTGAATTAAAGTTTGAATATGATTATTACCTTGTATTAGAAAGATAACCTACTGTAAGTAACAAAGGTTTCTTGATCTTGGATGATTACTTGGAATGGATTTAGAAAACTTGGAAGTAAACTTGCAATCTTGGAAGTATTCTTGATTTTATGAAACTAAAACTTTTGGAATTTATGAAGAACACTTAGAACTTGAAGATAGAACTTGAGAGAGATCAATTAGATGAAGAAAATTGAAGAATGAAAGTGTTTGTAGGTGTTTTTGGTCGTTGGTGTATGGATTAGATATAAAGGATATGTAATTTTGTTTTCATGTAAATAAGTCATGAATGATTACTCATATTTTTGTAATTTTATGAGATATTTCATGCTAGTTGTCAAATGATGGTTCCCACATATGTTAGGTGACTCACATGGTCTGCTAAGAGCTGATCATTGGAGTGTATATACCAATAGTACATACATCTAAAAGCTGTGTATTGTACGAGTAGAATTGTTGATGAAACTGAACGAGGATGTAATTGTAAGCATTTTTGTTAAGTAGAAGTATTTTGATAAGTGTCTTGAAGTCATTCAAAAGTGTATGAATACATATTAAAACACTACATGTATATACATTTTAACTGAGTCGTTAAGTCATCGTTAGTCGTTACATGTAAGTGTTGTTTTGAAACTTTTAGGTTAACGATCTTATTAAGTGTTGTTAACCCAATGTTTATAATATCAAATAAGATTTTAAATTATTATATTATCATGATATTATGATGTATAAATATCTCTTAATATGATATATATACATTAAATGTCGTTACAACGATAATCGTTACATATATGTCTCGTTTCAAAATCATTAAGTTAGTAGTCTTGTTTTTACATATGTAGTTCATTATTAATATACTTAATGATATGTTTACTTATCATAATATCATGTTAACTATATATATATATATATATATATATATATATATATATATATATATATATATATATATATATATATATATATATATATATATATATCCATATATATGTCATCATATAGTTTTTACAAGTTTTAACGTTCGTGAATCACCGGTCAACTTGGGTGGTCAATTGTCTATATGAAACCTATTTCAATTAATCAAGTCTTAACAAGTTTGATTGCTTAACATGTTGGAAACACTTAATCATGTAAATAACAATTTCATTTTAATATATATATAAACATGGAAAAGTTCGGGTCACTACATCTTTCGCCCAGCTTGTTTACTATGTTGAGCATTTTTGTGGACGAAAATGGGAGAGGAAAAAAAAATCGAAAATACATATAACGGCTAGTTGAACGGCTATTTTTTTTTTTCTTTTTTACACTATATATACACACCAAACAACTCATTTTATATACACAAACATACACTATCATTTCATATTTTCTACCCCATTCATCATTTTTATACTCAAATAAACAAAATGAGTTCCGACTCCGAGCCCGACGTAAATATGGTATTATCGATCAGAAATACGACTACGAATCGAGCACTCGAAGCCATTGACGTGCTAGATGAATTAAGTGATAACGAAGAAGTAGAACAAATACCACGGGCACCTAGAAGATATTTACATAGAGATCGTCAGGGTCGTGCATTGGCTTTATGGAATGATTATTTCTCCGACAATCTCACATTTTCGGACGATTATTTTCGTAATCGTTATCGAATGAGCAAACCTCTATTTCTTCGTATTTGTCAAGGTATATTGAACTTTTCTCAAACTCCGGTTCCTAAATATTTTAGTTATTTTATTAAAAAACGTGATGCTACCGGATTACTTGGTTTTAATATTGTTCAAAAAGTAACATCCGCCATACGTCAACTAGCTTATGCCGCTTCGGCCGATGTTTTTGATGAGTATTTGCATATGGGTGAACAAACCTCATATGATTGTTTAAACAATTTTTGCAAATGTATTTTCCACTTGTACGGTCCCGAATATTTGAGACGACCAACTGCACAAGATGTGCAACGTTTGACCACTAAACATGCTCAAATACATGGTTTTCCGGGGATGTTAGGAAGTATTGATTGTATGAATTGGAGATGGAGAAATTGTCCGGCACGTTGGAAGGGTCATTATACACGAGGTGACCATGGTTACCCGTCAATTATGCTTGAAGCGGTAGCATCGTACGATGGATGGCTTTGGCATGCTTTTTTTGGAACTGCCGGATCAAACAATGATATCAACGTGCTAAATCAATTCGACTTGTTTAGTGAGTTATTAGCCGGTGAAGCACCACCATGTACGTATACGGTTAACGGATGTACGTTTACTAAGGGTTATTATTTGGCGGATGGAATTTATCCGGAATGGTCTACAATAGTTAAGTCGTTCAAAAATCCGATAGACCCGAAACAAAAAAAATTCAAAAGGTATCAAGAATCGGCAAGAAAAGATATTGAACGAGCATTTGGAATACTACAAGGCCGATGGCAAATTGTTCAACGTCCGACACGACCGTATTATATCCGCAAAATTAGAAGGATTTTGTTGTCATGTTTGATATTAAATTATATATGATAACCGAGGACAACGGCCGTGCATTTTGTGGACTCGAGGAGAATTATCGTCCGGTTCGACGACCAACGAGATCATTCCAAGAAAGAGTTGAAGCGCATATGCGAGTGGACGCGGAAATAAGAGATGCGGGCATTCATCAACTACTAAAACATATGCTTGTAGAACACATACATAATCTTCCACCAAATTATCGCATACGACATGATCCCACAAGAAATCCAAACAACCAAGATGACGCCGGACCTTCACACATTCCCGATGACGAGGATGAAGAAGATCACGAAGAAGATCAAGAAGACGACGATGAAGAATAGGTCTTTTAATTGATGTTTTAATGTAATTTTATTTTTAATTGTATTTTTATTTTAATTGTATTTCTTATTTTAATGTACTTTTTTATTTTAATTATTGTAATGTTTTTTAATTTTTAATAAAAGTTTAGTTTTATTTAAATCAGGGCCGTCTCAACAATATAAAGGCCCTAGACGAAAATAAAGATGAGCCCACATATACGTTAAAATTTTTACTATGCATAAAAATAATACTCCAATTTATCTATTTATCTACTTACATTGTATTTAACAATTAAAAACAAGGTATTTTAAATGTAATTGACAATTTTTTATTTGAATTAATTAAATATATTAAGGAAAATATTTACATATTCAAAATTTTAGACCCTTCTGAATTTTTGGGCCCTAGGCGGTTGTCTATCTTGCCTATGCTCGAAGACACTTCTGATTTAAATAATTGTAATTTTTTGATAATATACAATAATTCAAAAAGAAAATAAAAAAATGGAAGGAGGAGTGTCTTTGTTGGGAGTGTTTAGTCCTGGGAAGAAAGTGAGATGAAGGTGCTGATGTGGCGCTGAATAGTTGGTTAGTCCTGAAAGACATTGTGTCATGGTTTGGAGCACTAATTTATAATTGCAATAAGTGGGTAAATGTAAAGATACGGAGTATTATTTAATATGGTTCAGACATTTGTAATTGTACTACGAGTAATTTAATATTTAGGTTAAAGAAATAGTAACTCTTCACTAAAAAATCATTCACTTAACGGTATCGAAGTTGCTATTTAAAACGAGGTTATAGTTTCAACTTTCAAGTCCTAATTTGGTCATATATATTCATTTGAATTCGTAATCTAAGTTGAGATCTAAAAGATAAATCTCAGTCTTTAAATCACATTATGTCAGATTTACACAATTCAATATATTCAATAGTACGTTCATTATCTTCATCACCTTCAAATTATAAATTCTTCAAATTGTGAATTCTTCTCATGTAATTGCTCATAAATATGTTTTATATATGAATCCCAAGCTTCGCGATTACTCATTTCAAATTAACAACAGATTCAATAAGATCGATCATGTTTTTCGTTGTTCGAACACGTGAACCGTTTTGGCCTCTGGATTATTTCAGAATGATTTGGGGAAAATTAAAATTGCAGAAGCGTTGCATTTCATCTCGTGAAGCTAGCTCCAAATTTTCAGATCCAAACATGAAGAATTGAGCATGAATATCGTGGTCAACGTTCGTAATAAAAAGTCAATATAATTGTTCATCATAAAATTCGAGATCTATGTTATGATTCAGATTGATTTGATGATTTTCGAACATTTGATAAAGAATTTGGAGTATATTCCATGAAGATTCAAACCTCTAAAGCACAATAGATTGCAAGTTTGATTTTCAAGTGTTCATGATGATATACTCATCAGTTCTTCATCTGATTCGAAATTATGTTGTGGTTTGGTTGAAGATTGTTCGAAAATTGTGTAAATCGCTGGTTATAAAAGATGTTTCAATTGGTTTTAATTGCTAATTTGATCGAATCTAAGTTTTGTTAAAAGTTGTGTTCATCATCTGTTGTGTAATCAGACGAAGAAGAAGAAGAAGAATGTGTAATCATACGAAGAAGAAGCAGATGAACTATAACAATTCGATAAAAGTCAATCACATGTGATTCTGCATGTCAATTAAATTCAATCACATGTGATTGTAAAATCCAATCACATGTGATGGAAATCTGATCCAAGGGCTGAGATTTGTCCTTTGAATCTCAACTTAAATTAACAATGCAAATGAATGCAACTCATATATATATATATATATATATATATATATATATATATATATATATATATATATATATATATATATATATATGTGTGTGTGTGTGTGTGTGTGTGTGTGTGTGTGTGTGTGTGTGTGTGTGTGTGTGTAAAAATCATGGTAAATGCGCGTGTTTAATTTTTTTGAAAAAATAATAAATGATATACTCCCTTTATCCCATATTAATAGTCCAGTCAATGTAAGGATAAAATTGAAAAGTAAACTAAATTATAGTACTTTTATGGCATTTTCTTAAACTGTATGTTTTTTTGTCTGTGGACTATTAATATGGGATTGAGGGAGTACATTTTATCTCCTTATTAGATATTATTGTTGTTTTAAAATGATTGTACCTAAATTAATTTTCTTTTAAGTTTGACTGGTAGCTAGTTATGGCTAGATTTGTTTTTTTTTTTCGGCGAAAAAAGAGATTGTATTGATATCTATTGTTGTATTGATATCTATTGTCACCTTCATCAAAGAAATGAATGGTCACAATGTCAAAACGATTACAATTGAGGATCGAAACTCGATCAAGACAAACTAGTAACAATTGGGAGAAATTGCAAGAAAAAACATCAAAATACAACAAACTAAAGACATAACATATAAGGATTTTGATCTCACATATACGATTGAAACCCGTGGCAGAGATTCAAATTTGTAGACCAAAGGAACACCTTTAGCTTTATATTGCGAATGAAAAAAAAAGAACAAAATTTATGTATAACCTTCTAGATTTGTTCATGGCACGTTGAAAAAAAGAACAAAATTTATGTAGCTTTGATATATGTCCCTATTCATTTTTTATAATTTTTTTTTTTTTTTTTTTTTTTTTTTTTTTTTTTTTTTTGGCGAGATCAAGAAAATTTATTAAATAAAGAGACAATTACAAATTGGGCTGAAGGGCGCCTACATATACAACAAAAGACTATCACTATATCACGACAATAAAATCTAAGCTAGAAGGTTATATATCGACAAGGAAAAAACTCGGTAACCCTCAAGAGGTTCTCCCCATGGAGACGTCACTTGAAACAAGCTAAGGTTATATTTTTTCAGTTTACGTGTTGTCAAAATATTAATGAAGTTAGAACTCAACTCGTTATTATGTGTACGTGTATATAAGCTCGTGTTATTTATGATCATAATGTCTTTTGTTGGAGTGGCTAATCAATATCAAAGTTTGGAAGGAGTATCAGTGATTCACCACCATCATATTTATATTCAATGATTACCATGATTAATTTTAAAGTATCGTTAAGTGTTAGATACTTATACTATTATAATTATTATTGTTAGAATTTTCAAGTTGTTAAAGTGCATAAATGACTTATAAAATGTAGACTTTAAAAGTGCGGTTTTGAATTGTATAAACATTTGATGTATCTTAACTACGGTTCTAAAAGTTGTCAGTTGATTAAGTATAATAATAATAATAATAATAATAATAATTATTATTATTATTATTATTATTCCATTATTTAAAACGGCATGCTTATATAAAGGCTTTCAACAAAAAACTAGAAGCAAACGGTACTACACCACAAACAATCATAAGGGCTTTATAAGCAACCTATTTCAAATAATTCTATCTTTATTATTATTATTAATATTATTGTTATTGTTATTGTTATTGTCATTGTCATTGTCATTGTCATTGTTGTTGTTATGTTATGTATTTTTATTTTTATTATATACTAATTGGCACCTAAAAATCTGTCGTTTGCTTTATGAAATGGGTCAAAACGACAATCACTAAACCAGGCTTCCACCTATTAATTTGGTTCTTATCATTATATCCTCACAAGAATCACTTACCTCTCCATTGTTTATCCACACTTTTCTTATGAAGCCCTAAATTGATGTTGGCACTTTCCACCTCGAAACCCTAATTTATCTGTTTTTTTTATCTCGTGAGAGAAGTTGATTTGATTCTTGGGTTTATGTTTTCGGTGTCGGTGGTTTCGATTTAACTTTAGGGTTTCAGATTTTGTGAGAGACGTTGGGGTTTCATGTGAGACGTTTCTGTTTGTGCAGTTATCATTTAACCCTAGGGTTTTTGATTTCGTGCTAGTGATTCGGGATGTGGAAGAGAAAGTTTGGATTTATATGAAACCGCCGTGACTATCGGCGTAGTTGTTAACCTCTCCGTTACTACCGTCCCGATTTTTATCTCCGCCGGTTGTGCAATATGAGGTATAATTCTTTTAAAAGTATTCTTTAATTGAATGCATGATGATTTGTTGCGACACGTGTCACTGTGATTCGGTTGTTGTGAACTGTACGTAACCGTTGAAACAAATATATGCTAATTTAGTATACAATAATCTTTGAAACAGATTCTGTAAAATATCTTCTTCTAAATTAAATTGTCATAAATTAATTATTGCGATATATGCTATAAAATCTTTGATGTTGAATTTCGAGTATGTGCACAGGTGATGATACATTATTTTTTGCATTTTGACAGCTGACTAATGACTGTGCTGGTGAAATATGTGTGCTCTTGGTCACCGGTTAGCAGGGCAACATCTTTGCTGCAGCCATGGTGAAAGGACCCGTTCATATACATTATAAACGATTCACAATAGTTGATTACATCACGAGGTATTTGACCTCTATATGATACATTTTACAAACATTGCATTCGTTTCTAAAAGACAAACTTTCTTTACAACGAAAGTTGACGGCATGCATATCATTTCATAATACATCCAACTATAATTGACTTAATAATAATCTTGATGACCTCGACGACTCGAATGCAACGTCTTTTGAAATATGTCATGAATGTCTCCAAGTAATATCTCTAATATGAGCAAATGCACAGCGGAAGATTTCTTTCATACCTGAGAATAAACATGCTTTAAAGTGTCAACCAAAAGGTTGGTGAGTTCATTAGTTTAATCATAAATAATCATTTCCCTCATTTTAATAGATCACGAGATTTCCATTTTCAGTTCTCATAAAAAAATACGTCCCATGCATAGAGACAAAAATATCATTAATAATTTAATATGGATTGAACACCTGGTAACCGACATTAACAAGATGCATATAAGAATATCCCCTATCATTCCGGGAAATCCTTCGGACATGATATAAAACAACATCGAAGTACTAAAGCATCCGGTACTTTGGATGGGGTTCGTCTGGCCCATAGATCTATCTTTAGGATTCGCGTCAATTAGTAGATCGGTTTACTAATTCTTAGGTTACCAAGCAAAAGGGGCATATTCGGGTTCGATCATTCAACCATATAATGTAGTTTCGATTACTTGTGTCTATTCCGTAAAACATTTATAAAAACGCATGTATTCTTAGTCCCAAAAATATATATTGCAAAAGCATTTAAAAAGGGAGTAATGAAACTCACAATACTGTATTTTGTAGTAAAAATACATATGACGATATTGAACAATGCAGGGTTGGCCTCGGATTCACGAACCTATATCATTCGTATATATATTAAAATGTATATAATAAATATCACATAGTTTCCTTTATTAATTATATATTAATTTATGTGTTTGTAGTTTATATTATTTATATTAAACTTTATTCAAAAATATGTATTTATATTATATCTTAAAGCATATGTTATTTATACATTGTATATATTTAGAATGATTAAAATTTATACAGTTAGTTATATTAATACATCCATATATATATATATATATATATATATATATATATATATATATATATTTAGTATTATGTTACGAATATTAAATTTGTTGTATGTAAGTATTTATATAAGAAATATTAATATATCTTATATTTAGTCATATAGATTATTAATATAATTGTAGTATATGTAGTAAGTAGGTTTTATGTATCAAATATTTATTTATTAAAAATGATAGTTTTGATTTTAATGATTTTCTATAATAGTTCTACTAATAATAACTTTATTAATACGATAATAAAAATGATTATGATACTAATGATAATACATATGTTAATAATGATTCTAATAATAATAAAAAAATACTTAATGATACTAATACTAATATTAATGATAATATTAGTAGTTTGTGTTATTGTGATACTAATGATAATCTTAATAATAATAATAATAATAATAATAATAATAATAATAATAATAATAATAATAATAATAATAATAATAATAATAATAATAATAATAATAATAATAATAATAATAATAATAATAATAATAATATTAACAATCTTAGTATTAATGATAATGTCAATAGTTGTTCTACTTAATAATAATACTACTAATGATAATAATATTTGTATTAACAGTAATAATAATAATAATCCTAACTGTAATTATAATCATGATAATAATAATAAATTGTAGCTAATACTTTTATTAGCAATAATATTGGTAGTAATAACTATAATAATAATAACAGTAAATAATAATAATAACAATAACAATAACAATAACAATAACAATAATAATAACAATAATAATAATAATTATAATAAATTTAAAAAAAATAAAGACTACCTTAAAGAGTCATTTTAAAAAAAAAAACAATTGCACCAAGCTAGGATCGAACCCGAGACCTCTCGATACCCGACACCATCCCTTAACCATTCCTCCAGCCCCTTAATTCTGTTTTTAATACACAGCTATTTATATATAAACCGTATATTCTGTTCTTTATATCCTCATCTTCTTCTTAAAAACAAATCAACCAGACTGAACATGATAACGAATTTTTACAAATTTTGTTTTAGGATTTAAAACGTTTACATAAACAATCAATTGAGATTAAATAAAATAAAAAAATAAATAAAAGAAAAAGAACCCGTCTGTGTTCTTCGCTGTATAAAAAAAAATTGATTTTCAATTTAGTAATGTTTTAGCCAAAGATTAAAACACCAAACTTGTTTCAAATTGTTCCTATAAACTATCTCAATCATCAATTTAATCAGAAACAAAAACCAGAATTCGAATTTCTTCATGAATCAATCGTTTGACTTTTTAATTAAACTTTGACTCGGAAAATTAAGATTCAATATTAAAAATTAAGAATTGAAACTTTTCAGATAGTTTGAGTATGAGATTCCTAACACAACTGCATTATTATATTTTTAAAAATCGTTTGAAAAAGAATTATGGTGAAAAAGTAGTAAGAACAGAGGTAGCGACTAATTTTATTGATTTTTCTATTTTTAATTCCAATTGTACTGTGATGAAAGAATTATATATAGATAGAAGTCGATTAATCGATTACAGTAAAATTGATTATCTGTATTTCCAGGTGATTTGGACGTCTAACAGAAAATAGAAAAATTAACACGATCAAGTAAAAAAAAATATAATAAAGATTGAGAAAGATTGCTAACAGAATTTTGCTTTAGTGTCGACAGAATCTTCATTTAGTACAGGTAATAATACCGATTAGATATTGATATGAGTTAGATTTTGTTTATATCTATTTTTATTTTATATAATTAATAACATTAATAATTTATGGATAAATTAATAATAATAATAATAATAATAATAATAATAATAATAATAATAATAATAATAATAATAATAATACTAACTAATAATGATTTTATTAATGGTACAACTTTATTAGTAATAATATTAATAATATTGTTAAAGATATTAATTATAAAAGTGGTAACATTATCATGATAATACTAGTAACATTAATAACAATATTAATAATTACATTAGTGATAATAATAAGTAATAATAATGATATTAATAATATTACTAATAAGAATATTAGTCATAAATAATGATATAACAATTTAATTATGTTTAATTTCAAATCTATATTATTTATAATAAAACATCTAGTACTTAACATTAATATTAAAATTAGTATTAATAATAATAATGAAAGTAATTATAATATTACTATAACTACCATATTCTTAATTTGTAGTTACATATAATATATTAACTTTATATTTTATTTCTTATGTGTTACCTATTCTATATAATAATATATTTGGATAATTAACATTTATATATATATATATATATATATATATATATATATATATATATATTACAATATAATAATTATTAATGGCAATCATATATATGTATGTATATATATAAATTCATTTTAAATAATTTTTATTTATTTTGTATCTTATTTTACATAGTTAATTCTTAATGTTTAAATTATATTTTATAATTTTAAATTACTACATATATTTACACACACACACACACACACACACACACACACACACACACACACACATATATATATATATATATATATATACATATATATATATACATATTTATTTACAATAATTGTTCGTGAATCGTAGGTAATGGTCGAAGGGTAATTGAATACATGAACATAGTTTCAAAGTTTTCGAGACTCAACATTATAGTCTTTGCTTATCGTATCGAAATCAAATAAGATTCAAGTTTAAATTTGGTCGAAAATTCCCGGGTCATCACAGTACCTACCCGTTAAAGAAATTTCGTCCCGAAATTTGAGTGAGGTCATCATAGCTAACATTAAAAATATTTTCATAACGAATTTGAACTGATAAATAGAATTTTATTACTGTTGAGTAATATGGATAAGATAATTCAATTACTCGAAGAGTACGAGTGAAGCTATCACCAAATAGTGAAATGAGAAAGACATGTTTCATCATAACTTTTGACTAGTCATGATTGAATTCCGGAATTCAAGGAATTTAAAGAAAATCTTCGAAATTTAAAAGATTTGATTCTTCGGCGAAAAAGGAAATGAAGGTCTCTATAAATAAATACGGTGATCTGCCTCGATTACTCTGTCTGATATTTCCATTATAAATTAAGCTTTTTCGTTCCATTATTCTCACCATTCTTATACTTTCTTTCTTAGTTCATACATCCAAAAGATTGTGAAAATGCTTAATCCAATTCTAATCCTTGATATTTTTCTAATTATCATTTCTGTCCTCCTTCTTTTTAATCTTCCACCAGAAAAATCTGTTCACTTCTACTATTACCTTGGGGTGATACTATTCTTAATTTACCATGTCTTTGTATTTCTATTCGTATTATTATCCACGGTTTGTAACCTCCTTGTTGTTATTGGCCTTTATATCTTCCCTTATACTTCGAAGTCCTTGCTTCTGTTTTCTATAATCATTGTCATCCCCAGTTAATACTCCCCCCTATTTGCTGCGATTTATACTCCAATTTCTATTTCGGAGCTTTGTCCCTTCGTTTCTTCTTCTTGCGATTGGGCATCTCTTATAATGGTCCAGAATTCGTAGATATAAGTTTCAGAATGAACATTGTCAATGTCCTAAGAAAGAAACGGTAATAGCACAATTTGACTTGTCAAATTACCAGAATTCAAGGAAAGATAGGACTATCAAGAAAAATATGTTCTTGATATATTTATAGATTAGACAGAACGTAAGAGTCGTGTAACATGGCACATGATGACGTTACGATCTGTGAATCATCACATTCCATTTAGAAACTCAGCATCACTTACTGTAATATAATCACGTTGATCAAGTGTCATTATATTATACTAACTCATGCATCAGTTCCCAACATTACTTCAATAACATTCATATTTTAATCTCGAAAGTTTACAGAATATAGAAACTAACAGTTTCTATATGATGTAACACTGATAGAACGAAGAGATTAATGATTTCAGATAAGAATACTCTGACTTTCGAAAAAGCTGAATGAAGCAGCAAAAACTAAAAACTGCCTTAACAGTCAAAAGTTTGAAGATAAAGAATGGAGTGTTAAAAAAGCTCAAAAATTTTGATACTGAAAAACGAATTGAGGAAACCATGAAGGAGACTCTGAACAAATCACAAGGACTAAACTTGTACATTAAGAATCCTGATGATTCTATTTCGGATGAAATCTTTAGCGAATACCTTGCTCCTGACTCCAAACTCTTGCGGACAAATTTTCTTCACCATCCTTCGATATTAGAAATTCCAATAAATTAAGGATATTTATAATGATAGATACGATGATATATTGGAATTTCTAATATCGAAGGATGGTGAAGAAAATTTGTCCGCAAGAGTTTGGAGTCAGGAGCAAGGTATTCGCTAAAGATTTCATCCGAAATAGAATCATCGGGATTCTTAATGTACAAGTTTAGTCCTTGTGATTTGTTCAGAGTCTCCTTCATGGTTTTCTCAATTCGTTTTTCAGTATCAAAATTTTTGAGCTTTTTCAACACTCCATTCTTTATCTTCAAACTTTTGACTGTTAAGGCAGTTTTCAGTTTTTGCTGCTTCATTTAGCTTTTTCGAAAGTCGGAGAATTGATTCGTAGACTGGTTGCTTTTCAGAATTTCAGAATTGTAGTACATAATTCTAGGAGATAAATGTTAAGTGTATACATATAACTATTGATGTAGAAACGCTGCGAGATTCGAAATACTGATTGCTGATTCTCGGTAATTTATTGGGCAATCACCGTCACAAATATAGATGAGTACATGATAGGGTTTTAATGAACAGATATAATGGTTCTTTGTAGAGACTTAAGCTAATGAGTAATGAAGTTGTTGGTAAGTTTACTGCTAATGTAATGGGATATAAACGGTTCCCCGGTAACGACAACGAATGGCGAACTTATATAACAAAGTTATAATAGAGTTTATTCGAATGAAAAGTCGAATTTGATTTGCTGAAGCTGTGACGAAATTGACTACTTTGGAAAGGTATTGTAAAGTGATTTTCGGGAATAACAACGCCAAAGAAGTTAGCACAATTACGTGTTAAACGTTTATTCGGGTTCCGAGTGTTTTTCAGGTGCATAACTATATGCATCAATCTTTTCTTCCGTAGATGAAGTGTGGTTGTGTGACGATCGCTCCAAATCCATATGGATGAACACGTCATTCATCGATTTCATTGCGAGGTATTTGACCTCTATATGATACGTTTTGTAAACATTGCATTCTTTTGAAAAGGCACACCATAAATGAATATTTAAATCAAAGGTTTTCGACATCTGATGATTTCTACATATAGACAATCACTGTAAATAATAGTTTACAATAGTACTTCCGTTGACAATGCAGTCAAAATAAGATACATGGTGATGATTTGGTGAATGCAACGTTTCCTTGAAAAATATGCCATGTACGACTCCATGCACATAGCTTGTCTAACATATAAGCAAACAGCGGAAGACTTCTAGGAAACCTGAGAATAAACATGCTAACAAGTGTCAACACAAAGGTTGGTGAGTTCATAGTTTTAGTGTTTCGCATAATCTGTATATAAAAGTGGATCACAAGATTTCAGTTGTTTCATCCAAAATGTTTATCAAAAGATTCTACAAGATTGAGCACCCTGGTAACTAAACTTAACGTATATATAATTTGTAACCTTTGTATAATCATCTTAATAATACACGCAAACCAATGTGTACGCTTCTCAAATAGCATACGTCCGTTAAAAGGCTAGCGCTCTAGCTCAGACGGGGATATCAAGCCCTATGGATCCATATACAACTACTCGCGCCCACCAGTTCTTATAACCGGCAGTTACTAGTTACCAAAGCTAAGGGATTTTCGGTTCAAACTCGGTGTAGAATTTAGTATGTAACTTGTATCCATTGCGTTTAAATTAAAATGCATGTATTCTCAGCCCAAAAATATAGATTGCAAAAGCAATTAAAAAGGGAGCAAATGAAACTCACCTTAGCAGCATATAAAGTTGTTCACCAAAATGTGACCGAAACTCGAATTACCAATTAATCGTAGATCTCAACCTAGAGAACATATGTTGGTCAATAAATGTCTATTAAGCTAGGTCAGGTCATAGTGTATCACAATCCTAATGCTCGAGATCGACATATAATAGTTATCCAAAGTCGTTTCAAAAAGTCAATTTTGACAATAGTTTAACAAAACGAGACGTGCCTTATATAAGGATTCATTTACTCGGTTGGTAATATTTAAAAGTTCACTTTATCAGTCTCGTAAACAAGTTGTTTAAATCTTAATTGCAGATTCAAAAGCAATTTTAATTAACGACAAACATAATTCAGTTGATCATATCTTTTAATCCGTTCATCGAAACTATTCGATATCTAAATGAAAAGTTATTGATTTTTCGCCAGCTTTCCAAAAATATGTATATCATATACCTTTTACCAGTAATATATGTATTTAATTAGTGATTCATTATAAACTGTTTAACGATGAAATTTAGCATACAAGCATATGTAAATATATATACTCGAGCACTAGACATGGATACATAATTAATATATAAAAGATAAGATATGAGTGCTTACGTATCAGTATTGAGATTCAATATTGTAGGAAAGTACGTAGACGTAACGGAGATGATAAACACTAGGTTTGATTCACAAATATACCCCCGAACATTACCCATAATCTCCTTGGCAATAACCCATAATTTCCTTAACTTTATCCATTATGAAAATCCATTTTGAAAGTGACACGCTCATGACCTTGTCGTAGTATTTTATGTATAATACTAATTATAACGATATTTAAAAATACTAATAATAATAATAAGATTAATAATAATAATATTAATCTTAATAATAATAATAATAATAATAATAATAATAATAATAATAATAATAATAATAATAATTATAATAATAATTAAATAACATAAATACGGAGTAATATATGATCAGAAGAGGAAATGTGCCACAAATGAACCAAAACGTCAAAATTTATAGACTTTGGCCCGTCCCCTTAGCCATGCGATCGCATGGAAGTTGTGAGGGGAAACCATGCGATCGCATGGTCCCTTTTTACAGGTCACATTCGTTTGTTTTTATCTTCGTCGACATATTTAAATATTACGTAAATTCGAATATTAAAATTTTAAAAAGTCGTATTTATTAAATACTTCAGGGGTATTCTATGTAACTTATAATTAATAATTTCTATCATGTCATTTTCATGTGAATAGTAAATGAATTAATTTAAATTCAACTATTTAAGCTACACGTTGTACGTTGTGCTTTACAATTTGTACATTATTAATTTAACTTCGTTTCTTAAAAAAAAAATTACAAAAATTATATCATAAAAATAAAATGACTTAATACGTAAAATTTTTAATTTGAAATAGCATCGTTTAATAGTAAATTTTTAATCATTTCGTATATAAATATTATTCGCATGATTCTGTATATATCGAAAACTCTTATATTTATTAAAATATGTATATAATACATGTTATGACGTTCGTGAATCGTTGGACAAACAGGGTGGTCAACCGTTATACATAAAAAATCATTTTCAAAAGTTTTAAAACTTGTCAAAATTCATTGCTTATCATGTCGAAAATATTAAATCATATAGAGAATTGGTTTAAATAAGTCAAAATTTTTCGGGTCATCACAGTACCTCTCCGTTAAAGAAATTTCGTCCCGAAATTTGAGTGAGGTCGTCATGGTTAACAATAAAAATGTTTTTATGATGAATATGAGTTGATAAATAGAATTTCCATCACCGTTGAATAATATGGATAAAACAATCCAATTACTCGAAGCGTATGAGGGAAGTTATCGTAAAAGAGTGAAATGGAGAATAGAGATGCGTCTTATCTCTTGACGTAGTAACGATTGATTTTCGGAATTTAAAGAATAGAAAATCGTCATAATCTAAATAAGATTTGATTCTTCGGTAATTGCGGAAATTAGGATTTCCTTTGATTAAATGCATAACCTGCCTCGATTGCTATGTCTGATATTTCGCTATAAATTAACCACTTCCGTTTCATTATTTTCACCACTCCTACATCTTCTTCCTTATTTCATACTTCCAAAAGATTGTGAAATGCTTAATCCAGTTCTGATTCTTGATATACTCCTAACTTTTATATCTGTCATTCTTCTTTTTCATCTACCACCAGAGGAAGTTATTTTCTTCTATCATTACCTTGGGGTTATAGTGTTTTTCATTCTCCCGTGTCTTTATATTGCTATACGCATTGATATACACGGTTTGTAATTTCGGGGTTGTTATCGGGCTTTATATTCTCCATTATATTTCGGAGCTTCATGCTTTCGTTTTCTCTTCCCGACTTTAAATCAAGCGAATAATGGTCCAGAATTCGTAGGTATGAATTTCGGAATGAACATAATTAATGTTCTGAAAAAAACGGTAATAGCACAATCTGACTTGTCAAATTACCAGAATACCTCAAAAAAGACCGAATCATTAAGAAAATATTTTCTTGATAGTTTAGAGGTTAAATAGAATGAAAGAGTTATGTAACATGGTTTATAATGAGGGTATGATCTGTGAACCTTTATCACGTTCCATTAGAAACTCAGCATGACTTACTGTAATATAATCACGTTGATCAAGTGTCATTATATTATACTAACTCATGCTTCAGTTCCCAACACCACTTCAAAAATATTCATATTTTAAACTCGAAGGTTTCAGAATTTAGAAACTAAAATAGTTTCTTTTATGATGTTACACAGATATCGCAAGGAGAAAATTAATTTCCGATAAGAATGATTAAGGAATTATCTCCAGAAATATGGATGATATTTATAATGAAAGATACGATGATATCTTAGAATTTCTAATATCAGAGGATGATGAAGAATATTGTCCGCAAGGGTTTAGATTCGGAAGCAAGGTATTTGTTAATGGCTTCAGCAGATACTGAATAATTTGGATTCTTTGAAGGCAGGTTTAGTCTTTGTGATTTATCCACAGCCTCCTTCATACTTTGCTCAATCCGTTTTCCAGTTCCAAACCTTCTATTTTTCTGAGCTTTGCCAACACACTATTCTTTATCATCAAACTTTTGGCTGTTAAGGTCTTTTACAGTTTTTGCTGCTTCATCAGCATTCAAAGTTATCATAACCGGATCGTTGGTTATCAATTCGAGGTGTTTTCAAAAGTTTGAAGGGTTTGCATGAAGATTGTAATTGTCAAGATACATATGATGTTCTAGAATTTTGAACGATACAATTTTTTTTTTCTTTTTTTTTTCTGGGTTTATGAATAGAAGTGATGTTCTAGCACAGTTTTGAAGTCAAAGTATAGCATTTGAAAGATGTAAGAATCTAAGAGTGATGTTTTCTGTTAAATCTTGGCTTGGATTCTGATTTTTCAAAATCAGAATATGTAATTGAATTTGTATGGAAACGATTGTATATCGCTGTGAGCATAGTTAATAATTTTTGAATCAAAGTTGAAGAATGTACAGTATAACATATTAATTGTGAACTTATATATTTCCCGAGTATTACCAACCCGTTAAAGATTTCACAATTAATATTTTGTACAAAAGAAATTTTTTTTATTACCGTCTTTATGAAAATATATGTATGTATATTTTCTTCAGATGTAATACAGATTTGATGAGTTAATATCATATTAAGCTCATTTGATTTTTAAATTAAATGAATAATCTCTAAAACATTAAGGATTACATAATCTTCGCGGAGTATTTCACTAATGAAATCAATACTTCATTATTTATTCTTATTCCTCGTTGAAGGATGTTGATGCTCGTGGAATTCTTATGAACTTCATAAGATATAAATGATGTTTTCTAGAAAGTTTCGAGTACATCGAAGATAAAAGTGTAAAATCAAACATGTAATTGATTAATACACTAAGTTCATTATGCAATGGAATTCATTGAGTTGAAACAGATATTTGTAGTTAACGATGGTTAAGTTGTTAACGAAGGATGTACATCATAGCATATTAGTAATATGAATTAACCGAGTAGTATCTACCCCTTAAAATTCACACGTAATAGCTTAGTACGAAAAAGATTCATGATGGTTTTAAAATTTATATATATAAGATATACATATAAATTCTTTAGATGAATTGGGTTATTACTTCATAACTCATTGATACAATATACTCGTTGTTGACTCGTAATGATGTCCATGGTGCTTTCTTGAACTGACGGAGCTTGTGATGTTAGAGGTGCTGTTGATTCTGACGATGTTGACAGCACTGACTGTGCTGGTGAGGCTAAGGGTACTGTTGATGCTGTTGGTAAAACAAGTCTAGCTTGTATCTTACACCATTCAGATAAGGGTTTCTACTCTATCTGATTTAGGGTTAAGGCTAGAATAGATAATCTCTAAACTTTAGAAATTACATAATCGCCGTAGAATGTTTCTCCGATGAAGTTATGAATCCTTACTTCATCGTTTGTCGTTGCTGGTACTTCTTGGTACCTATGGTGCGTATGATGTTGATATTCGAGGTGCAGATTGTGATGTTGAGGCGTGTGATGGTGGTGTTGCTGTTGGTACTGCTTGTGGTACCTGTGTAGTAGATGTGAGCCTAGCTTCCAAATTGAACACCGTCACCTCCAGGGTTTCTACTTTACGCTCGAGTCTATGAATTAGTTCTACCCATTCTTCCGTAAGGGTTGTCAATTCTTGATATTTAGTTCGAAGTCTCCTAACTTCTTCCAATAATCCTATCTGATTAGAATTCGGGAGTAGAGGACGAATACTATCTTTAACTACATCGAGTCGACCTTCGAGGCGGAAAATCCTTGCGAAAAGAGTGAAAACAGTGTTGCGAACAGGTTCGCCGGTAAGCGGATCGAGTACTCCGACGTTAGGCGGTAAATTCGGCTCGTGGTAAGGAGTACCTTCTTCATTTCTCCATAGGGTAAGTATTTCGCGAACCCATCCCCATTTTCTAAAGAAATCACGGTAGTTAATCGGTCGGTGCGCTCCCGTTACGCTGTCTTCGGAGCTGAAGGAACTTGGTCTATTCGAAGAGGCCATCTTACCTGATCACAGAAAGTTTTGAAATGATTCTCGATATGAATTGAGGGTTGAATACTGGATGATATCTCCGTCTTCTCGCATACGTATATATAGTAAAAAGATTCCGTAATTTACGGAGGGAAATTCGAAAAGCGCCAAATAAGATCCACTGTAGTAGATATGATAGGATATGATTTGTCTATACACCGTGTATGCAATAAATGCAAAAACACGTGTCAAGACTTAAGTTTGATAAACAGGTAATTTTCAACAAGAAATGATAAGCAAAACTTTTGACATGCAGACACAGTCGAAGTCCAGACTTGCTAATGCATCCTAATAACTATCAGTTAGACACACTCATGCAAGACCTGGTTCACTAGGACCAACGCTCTGATACCAACTGTGACGATCGCTCCAAATCCATATGGACGAACACGTCATTCATCGATTTCATTGCGAGGTATTTGACCTCTATATGATACGTTTTGTAAACATTGCATTCTTTTGAAAAGGCACACCATAAATGAATATTTAAATCAAAGGTTTTCGACATCTGATGATTTCTACATATAGACAATCACTGTAAATAATAGTTTACAATAGTACTTCCGTTGACAATGCAGTCAAAATAAGATACATGGTGATGATTTGGTGAATGCAACGTTTCCTTGAAAAATATGCCATGTACGACTCCATGCACATAGCTTGTGTGATGATCGCTCCAAATCCATATGGACGAACACGTCATTCATCGATTTCATTGCGAGGTATTTGACCTCTATATGATACGTTTTGTAAACATTGCATTTTTTTGAAAAGGCACACCATAAATGAATATTTAAATCAAAAGTTTTCGACATCTGATGATTTCTATGTAACATCCCGCGTTTTTCCGTTAAATTTAATTTTAACACCGTCTTTTTTTTTAAAACATAATCTTTCGTATTTAAATTAATAGTTTCCGTGAGTAACGTTCATTATATTCCCGCTATTTAATTTTGACATCACCCGTTACTCGAGCGTTTTAAAATATTCGTTTGGTTAATTACCGCACCCGCTTTGAAACTTGAGGGACCAATCTCGTCACTTGGCCAAATTGGGGCAACTAGCCACCACCTCCCCACCTTCCTCACCATTCAATCACCTCCATCTCTCTCTCTTTCTCTCTAGCAAGAACACACACACAAACACCCAATTCAAACATTCATCATCTAAATTCGGATCGGGAAGCAAACTTCAAAACAAATTACATATTCGTGATCCTCTCTTCATCCTCTACATTTTGATACCAATTTCATCAAGTTTGGGTAACTTCCTAAAAACTCTAGATTTCTATAAATTCGTGTTTTTGACTTGAAATTGTGTTGGTTAGTGTCTATGGCTCGTGTATAACATGAATATATGATTTGTATTCTCGATCTTGATGTTTTGGTGTAACTAGCTTGAAAATGAAAAGTGTATGCTTAATCCTTGATTTTGGATGATCAAATGTTGTTAGATTGTTAAAGTGCATGTTTTAAAAGTGTTACTAGTATCATTAGCTTCGTTTTGATGTATAGGTTGATTAAGGAAACTCCAAAAACATGATTATTGATTTTGAGATGTTTGACTAGGGTTTGATAGTTCTTGACATGAATTTTTGGATGCTTGAATGCCATGAAATGTTAATTGTTAGTGTTTAGTAGTAATGTATGCTTCATTACTTTCGAAACGGCATATCGTATGTGTAAATTGGATTCCCGAATCATAAAATACGTTTTACGAACTTGAAACTTTGAAAATAAACCTTTCTTGATCAATTGACGAGTTTTCGGTTATTGTAAATGATGTTTTTGTTTGATGATATGTGGTTAGTTGTATTGCTCGTCAAAATACCTTTCCAACGATATAAGATACTTGTTTTGGATGTTTACGGTTTAGGAATTATGGGTATTTGAAGTTGGATTCGTGCTTGAGTGTGAAAAACTGACCAGAATTCTCTGCCCGGGTAGTGGCGCGGCGCGCCCCATTCCCGCGCGGCGCGCGGATTGGCCTGGCCAGATTCTGCCTTGTTTGGCGCATTTCACGCGAAATGTTTGACTAGCTATCGACCTCCGATTCACATGAAACTTGTTTTAATATACTTGTATATGAATATTTAGCATAGAAAAATAGTCCGGGACCCGACCCGAACGCGTTGACTTTTTCGTTGACTTTGACCAAGTTTGACTTTTAGTCAAACTTAACCAAACTTTTATACAATCATTCTAACATGCTTTTATACTTGTTTCTTGTATGAAACTTGACAACGTGATTCACATGCTATATTTAATCGAGTCGTATTGAGCCATAGGACTAATTGAACACATTTCACCCGACCTTGTGTCGTAACTGGTTAATTGATATAATTTACTTGTTTAGGTCAAGGCTAAGCAACTTTCATGCACACGTTTACTTGTTGAAGTACCTATATACTCGTGCACTCGAGGTGAGATCATAGTCCCACCTTTTCAACAACTTTTATACTTTTAAATCGTGGGCTGAGAAAACATATACTTTGTTACATCTTGTACTACTTACTTTTATGTTTTGAACACAAGTGTGAAAACAAACATTCCACGTGCGAGTTAGAACAAAAATGCCTCAATTCGATTATCATTAGTTACACTTGCAGGGTGTAAGCGAGAACTTATATTGTGTGGCCATACGGGTTTAACAAACCCTCATTCGGACGGTTCGCTACCGTTATGCGGATGAAATATATTTTTGTGTTTTAGTGCGGGTTCTAGCACTGTGTGATGGGGTAACGTTGGTTAAGTTTTGATAATTGAGTGCTCGCGTATAACAACACTTTTGGAATGCAAATGATTTGGATAATCTACGTTATGGAAATACAAAATCTTGTGGTTCAAAAACAACGTTTAATACTTACTAAACCTATGATTTCACCAACGTTTTCGTTGACAGATTTTTCTATGTTTTTCTCAGGTCTCGCACGATATGTGATACATGCTTCCGCTCACTATTTGATACTTGCATTGGATGTCGAGTATACATGCATTACTTGGAGCGTCTTTTGACTTTACTTTAAACCGTGTCGCCTAGATTTCAAATGTACTTATAACCTTGTAACTTAACTTTTGGTTGAACAATTCTTGTAAACTTTGAAAACAATCTTTATTTTGAAATAAGGGCGACATATTTTGGTCAAACATTGTCATAAAGACTTATGACCAGGTAATGGGACCCACGTAGTCGACGCCGTCACTTGACGATTTGTCGGGGTCGCTACAAGTGGTATCAGAGCCTTGGTTGTAGGGATTTAGAGTTCATTTGTGTCCACCCCGAGTCATAGGGTACATAGGTGAATCTAGACTACAACCGGCATATAGACAGAAGTAGGAATTACTTGACTATTTGTGCATTTATACTCGAACTCTTCTATCATATCTAACTCGTATTCGATCTTGATCTTACGTTGATAAATTTGGTTGACACGCCACCTTGACTTTATGAAGTAATGTTAAATGCACACGAGAATCAGGGTAATATAATTTCCGGGATTATATTACGGTGATTCATATGGACATTCCGACATTATGACATAAAGAATTTAAGGCGAGTCAAGGAAAATTTTCTCTACATCATCATTCCATATCATGATTAGTATTATTGAGAATACTAATCAACGATATTCTTGTGTCTTGAAGGAACAATGCCTCCCCGTCGCGGGCCACGTAATGAAACTTCCGAACAAGCTTTTCAACGCATGATAGCCGCCGCCATAGGTGCGGCTATGGCTAGTATCTCCTCCGACATCAATAACAACCACAACCACAACAACCATGGAGCCGGTAATTCAAACGAGGGTTGCTCCTACAAAACTTTCATGGGGTGCAAACCTCACACCTTCGATGGGACCGGAGGACCGGTTGTGCTCACCCGATGGTTTGAGCAAACAGAAGCCGTTTTTAGCATAAGCGGTTGTCGGGACCAGGACAAAGTCAAATATTCCACCCACACTTTTGCCGGTATCGCCCTCACATGGTGGAATACGTATGTGCTGTCGGTGGGTATCGATGAAGCCCACACACTCTAATGGGCCGACTTAAAGAAAAAGATGATCACCGAATACTTCCCGCGCGAAGAGACCCGTAAGCTCGAACACGAACTAAGAACTTTAAAAGCGGTCGGGAATGACCTAAAGGCATATAATCAACGATTTTCTGAGCTATCCTTGATGTGCCCAAACCTCGTGACCCCCGAACCTCTAAGGGTTGAACTTTACATGGATGGTCTTCCCAAGAGCATCAAACAAGGAGTAATGTCATCCAAACCCAGTAATCACCAAGAGGCCCTGAATATGGCCCGTCAATTGATCGAAACGGTAGACGAGATTGAAGTGCCGGCACCTAAAGCCGAGGATGAGTCGGGTGACAACAAAAGAAAATGGGAAGCCCCCCAATCGAGTAACTACAACAACAACTTTTCCAAGGAACCTCTCACCCCCGTCGGCAAGAAAAGTTATGCCGGGACATGACCTTTTTGCAACAAATGCCACAAGCATCATTTTGGTGAATGTGGCAAGCTAATTTGCCATCGGTGCCAAGGTAGTGGTCATATTGCCAAGTATTGTGGAGGTACCGCCCCCGTCACTCAAAAGGGGCCCGACGCACCAAAGCCGAGTATTTGCTACAAATGCGGCCAATCGGGTCATTTTAGGAATGAATGCCCAAAGAATAAAGCAAAAACCAACGCGCGCCGTTGAACTTACGACATTGACACCTAGGATGCCCGAGACGATGATGGACTAGTCACGGGTACGTTTCCTCACAACAAACCGTATATTTCATACTTATTCGATTCGAGTACCGTTAGACGTTTTATAACCAAGGATTTGACTCGTGCTCTTTATATTCCACCTCTTTCCCCCAGATACTACTTAGACGATTTAAGTGACCGACGGAAAATATTGTGTGCCTATAAATTTTATTGGATGATATACGTTAAGGCTTTTGACTTGACACCTATAGAACTAGGGAGCTCGGAACCTATTCGAAAAAAAAAAAAAAAAAATAAAAAAAAAATGTTTCCCCATCATCTTGTATAGATTATTGTGAACTGAGTAATTTTCGGTTGGAAACCGATACCCTCTCCCTCGCATCCATGACCTCATGATTATTTGCACGAATCCCGTATGTTCCAAATCGACCTCCGTTCCGGTTATCATCAATTGGGGGTTAAGTGAGACGATGTCTCCTAAGCCACTTTCCGAACTCGCAACGTTAGTTGTAAAACTCTCTTAGTACCGTTTGATTTATTTAGGGCTCGCCCGTATCCATAAACCTCTTGAACCGCGTATACAAATTCATATAGACTAATCTGTTATCGTATTTATAGATGACATCTTAACTTATTTAAGTAAAGAAGGAAAACGAACAACATCACCATCTTACGCTCGAACTTTTGAGAAAAGAGCAACTTTATACCAAATTCTCCGAGTGAGAATTTCTGTTGAACGAAGTCCAATTTTCTAGACCATGATGTTAATGGTCAAGGCATTACAATCAATCTCGAAATCAAGCCACATGTAATCAGGAAACTCTCCCAACTCAGACTTGTATTCGTAAAATCTTAGATCTCGCCTGTTATCACCGAAGATTCATTTCTGACTTTTCTCGTGTTACCCGACTTTTACACTCGTTAACTCACTAAAGGAAAACTTTAAACCTCTCCGTGTTCGAACCTTGAGCGTGATTCTTCACACCAACATTTCTAGTTAAAATCGTATAGCAACAGATGGAACTCAAACATGGAAATATTTCTACATGAACGCCGAAAGGCATACTCTCTCGACTCAAAATTAACGTAACTAAAATTCGTTATTTTGCACGAAGAATTCGAATATTAAACTGTAGATCCGATCAACTTTCTCGTCATCACGTACCACACACATACCTCTGTTATTTCACCGTTACTGTCTGATATTACTGGAATTTAAGATAACACACAATCCAACGATACTTCACTCTTCTTTGACTTAACGTCCTTGTGTTTCTGATAATCGGCCAACTATTATTCAACCCCGAACTATACAACTACGTGTACTATCTTGTTTCTCTTCCAGACTTCAATTTTCGACAACTAGAGGCGCGTTATGGCAACCTCGAGATGTAAGCTCATCCTATTCTCAGTCCTCATTTCATTCCTATCTTTATCGCTCGCATTTCCGTTTAAGGAAACTCCTTGTGACATTTCTCCATGGATAGAGAAATTCCTCATATTATATTAGTATTCGCCACGAGGGTGAATAGTCCTAACGAACATTTTTCGAACCCTAACTGACTTGTTCAAACATATCTTAAGAGATTCTATTCCAACACGGAGTATCTTTGTCAAATATCCCGTATCGAAATACTCGTTTCGCCTCTAGTTTTACAAGAAACCTTGGAGACCCGCTTAGACATGAGTACCGCGTACCACCCACAAACAGACGAACCGAACAAACGAACGATTTACGTCTTCAAAAGACATGTTTCAAACTTGCATGGTCGCTTTTAGTAGATCCCTCTTACAACAGTAGTTACCACTCGTGTGTTCACACGCACTTTCCGAAACCCTATATGACCGCTAATGTCATACCCCTATTCGTTGGACCAAAGCATGTGGCAAACAAAACACCGAATCTTAACTCATCCAAGAAACAACAATTGAGATAATCCAAGTCCGAGAAGGGCTCGAGACGACCCGTAGTCGCCCAAAAGAGTCATACCAAACTTAGATGAAAACCTCACAATTCCCAGTGTGTAACCGCGTAATATTGAGAAACCGCACCTTGGAAAGGTGTAATCCAATTTGGGAAATCGAGAAAGGCTATATCCGCAATATCGAACCTTTTGAAACCTTGGGGCGTATTGGAACCGCTTCCTATCGTTTAGAACTTCAGACTCAATTAAGTTTCCGTTTACCCTACATTTCGTGTAACAAACTTAGAAACGTGTCCTGTGGAACAGGAACGTGCAATCCTGCTAGGTACATCAACTATCGATGACAAACTTCTCTTCATAGGAAAACCAGTTGAAATCGGGGATCGTAAAACCAAACTTTAATACAACGTAAAACCCTGGCTATCCAAATTCATGAGAACACTCAAGGACGTACCTACACTTATTCATATTATGAACAACGTAAAGTCTCGAGTAAGAGATATCGACTACTACTTCCAACTAAATTTCGGGACGAAATTTCTTTTGAGGTGTGGATAATGTAACATCCCGCGTTTTTCCGTTAAATTTAATTTTAACACCGTCTTTTTTTTTAAAACATAATCTTTCGTATTTAAATTAATAGTTTCCGTGAGTAACGTTCATTATATTCCCGCTATTTAATTTTGACATCACCCGTTACTCGAGCGTTTTAAAATATTCGTTTGGTTAATTACCGCACCCGCTTTGAAACTTGAGGGACCAATCTCGTCACTTGGCCAAATTGGGGCAACTAGCCACCACCTCCCCACCTTCCTCACCATTCAATCACCTCCATCTCTCTCTCTTTCTCTCTAGCAAGAACACACACACAAACACCCAATTCAAACATTCATCATCTAAATTCGGATCGGGAAGCAAACTTCAAAACAAATTACATATTCGTGATCCTCTCTTCATCCTCTACATTTTGATACCAATTTCATCAAGTTTGGGTAACTTCCTAAAAACTCTAGATTTCTATAAATTCGTGTTTTTGACTTGAAATTGTGTTGGTTAGTGTCTATGGCTCGTGTATAACATGAATATATGATTTGTATTCTCGATCTTGATGTTTTGGTGTAACTAGCTTGAAAATGAAAAGTGTATGCTTAATCCTTGATTTTGGATGATCAAATGTTGTTAGATTGTTAAAGTGCATGTTTTAAAAGTGTTACTAGTATCATTATCTTCGTTTTGATGTATAGGTTGATTAAGGAAACTCCAAAAACATGATTATTGATTTTGAGATGTTTGACTAGGGTTTGATAGTTCTTGACATGAATTTTTGGATGCTTGAATGCCATGAAATGTTAATTGTTAGTGTTTAGTAGTAATGTATGCTTCATTACTTTCGAAACGGCATATCGTATGTGTAAATTGGATTCCCGAATCATAAAATACGTTTTACGAACTTGAAACTTTGAAAATAAACCTTTCTTGATCAATTGACGAGTTTTCGGTTATTGTAAATGATGTTTTTGTTTGATGATATATGGTTAGTTGTATTGCTCGTCAAAATACCTTTCCAACGATATAAGATACTTGTTTTGGATGTTTACGGTTTAGGAATTATGGGTATTTGAAGTTGGATTCATGCTTGAGTGTGAAAAACTGACCAGAATTCTCTGCCCAGGTAGTGGCGCGGCGCGCCCCATTCCCGCGCGGCGCGCGGATTGGCCTGGCCAGATTCTGCCTTGTTTGGCGCATTTCACGCGAAATGTTTGACTAGCTATCGACCTCCGATTCACATGAAACTTGTTTTAATATACTTGTATATGAATATTTAGCATAGAAAAATAGTCCGGGACCCGACCCGAACGCGTTGACTTTTTCGTTGACTTTGACCAAGTTTGACTTTTAGTCAAACTTAACCAAACTTTTATACAATCATTCTAACATGCTTTTATACTTGTTTCTTGTATGAAACTTGACAACGTGATTCACATGCTATATTTAATCGAGTCGTATTGAGCCATAGGACTAATTGAACACATTTCACCCGACCTTGTATCGTAACCGGTTAATTGATATAACTTACTTGTTTAGGTCAAGGCTAAGCAACTTTCATGCACACGTTTACTTGTTGAAGTACCTATATACTCGTGCACTCGAGGTGAGATCATAGTCCCACCTTTTCAACAACTTTTATACTTTTAAATCGTGGGCTGAGAAAACATATACTTTGTTACATCTTGTACTACTTACTTTTATGTTTTGAACACAAGTGTGAAAACAAACATTCCACGTGCGAGTTAGAACAAAAATGCCTCAATTCGATTATCATTAGTTACACTTGCAGGGTGTAAGCGAGAACTTATATTGTGTGGCCATACAGATTTAACAAACCCTCATTCGGACGGTTCGCTACCGTTATGCGGATGAAATATATTTTTGTGTTTTAGTGCGGGTTCTAGCACTGTGTGATGGGGTAACGTTGGTTAAGTTTTGATAATTGAGTGCTCGCGTATAACAACACTTTTGGAATGCAAATGATTTGGATAATCTACGTTATGGAAATACAAAATCTTGTGGTTCAAAAACAACGTTTAATACTTACTAAACCTATGATTTCACCAACGTTTTCGTTGACAGATTTTTCTATGTTTTTCTCAGGTCTCGCACGATATGTGATACATGCTTCCGCTCACTATTTGATACTTGCATTGGATGTCGAGTATACATGCATTACTTGGAGCGTCTTTTGACTTTACTTTAAACCGTGTCGCCTAGATTTCAAATGTACTTATAACCTTGTAACTTAACTTTTGGTTGAACAATTCTTGTAAACTTTGAAAACAATCTTTATTTTGAAATAAGGGCGACATATTTTGGTCAAACATTGTCATAAAGACTTATGACCAGGTAATGGGACCCACGTAGTCGACGCCGTCACTTGACGATTTGTCGGGGTCGCTACATTCTACATATAGACAATCACCATAAATAATAGTTTACAATAGTACTTCCGTTGACAATGCAGTCAAAATAAGATACATGGTGATGATTTGGTGAATGCAACGTTTCCTTGAAAAAATATGCCATGTAAGACTCCATGCACATAGTTTGTCTAACATATAATCAAACAGCGGAAGACTTCTAGGGAACCTGAGAATAAACATGCTAACAAGTGTCAACACAAAGGTTGGTGAGTTCATAGTTTTAATGTTGCACATAATCTGTATATAAAGGTGGATCACAAGATTTCAGTTGTTCAATCCAGAAACGTTTATCAAAATATTCTACGAAATTGAGCACCCTGGTAACTAAACTTAATGTATATATAATTTGTACCCTTTGTATAATCATCTTAATAATACACGCAAACCAACGTGTACGTTTCTCAAATAGCATACGTCCGTTAAAAGGCTAGTGCTCTAGCTCGGACGGGGATATCAAGCCCTATGGATCCATATACTACTACTCGCGCCCACCAGTTCTTATAACTGGCAGTTAACAGTTACCAAAGCTAAGGGATTTTCAGTTCAAACTCAGTGTAGAATTTAGTATGTACTTGTATCCATTGCGTTTAAAATAAAGTGCATGTATTCTCAGCCCAAAAATATATATTGCAAAAGCAATTAAAAAGGGATCAATGAAACTCACCTTAGCAGCATATAAAGTCGTTCACCAAAATGTGATCGAAACTCGGATTACCAAATAATCGTAGATCTCAACCTAGAGAACATATGTTGGTCAATAAATGTCTATCAAGCTAGGTCAGGTCATAGTGTATCACAATCCTAATGCTCGAGATCGACATACAAAAGTTATCCAAAGTCGTTTCAAAAAGTCAATTTTGGCAGTTGTTTAACAAAACGAGACGTACCTTATATAAGGATTCATTTACTCGGTTGGTAATATTCAAAAATCCAATTTATCAATCTCGTAAACAATTTGTTTAAATCTTAATTGCAGATTCAAAAGCAATTTCAATTAACATCAATCATAATTCAGTTGATCATATCTTTTAATCCATTCATCGAATTTATTCGATATCTAAATGAAAATTTATTGATTTTTCGCCAGCTTTCCAAAAACATGTATATCATATACCTTTTACAAGTAATATATGTATTTAATTCGTGATTCATTATAAACTGTTTAATGACGAAATTTAGCATATAAGCATATATAAATATATATACTCGTGCACTAGACATGGATACACAATTAACGTATAAAAGATAAAATATGAGTGCTTACGTATCAATATTGAGATTCAATATTGTAGGAAAGTACGTAGATGCAACAGAGATAATAAACACTAGATTTGATTCACAAATATACCCTCAAACATTACCCATAACCTCCTTGGCAATAACCCATGATTTCCTTAGCTCTATCCCGCTTGAAAACCATTTTGAAAGTGACACGCTCATAACCTCGTCGTAGTATTTTATGTATAATACTAATTAATAATATTAATAATAATAATAATAAGATTAATAATAATATTAATATTAATATTAATCTTAATAATAATAATAATAATAATAATAATAATAATAATAATAATAATAATAATAATAATAATAATAATAATAAATAAAATAAATACGGAGTAATATTAGAGAAAGAAGTGTGAAAACTGAGCAATTTATAGAACCTTTTCTGAAAAAGTACCCCATGCGATCGCATGGGATTTGTGCTTCAAGGCCATGCGATCGCATGGCACCCTGGGACAGCTCACAAATTTTTAACTTCTTGTTTGTCGACATAATTTTATATTATATATATAATATATTTAATTTATATAATTAATTATATATTATATTAAATTCACATGCATAGTTGACTTGTAATTTTTGTTCTGATAAGTCGTACGTCATCACTCGACTTATGTCCCGGTTCCGGTTTTTCAAATGTCCTTTCGTACGCTGAGAAAACTTGCATTTTACGTTTCGTGTCACGTACCTTTATCAAAATATAGCCATAAATTATCCCTAAACTATACCACTCAAAGTATATCTTAAACTTTTGAGTATTTTGGTCATTTACTTTTATAAATCATCGTCTCGCTATTTGTTAATATATATATAATAACAAATTATTTTATGACCAAGTTAATATATATTTTCAACATTTATAAACACGTTTTAAATATACGTCGCAAGTTATTCATATAATTAATATTCTAACTTATCATATATATTCAAATAAATATTTAAACCAATAAGTTTAATGTACGGTATCAAACAATTAATACATTGTTACATTTTCAAGTTATAGTGTATATATGTGTATCTATATACATATAATTGTTCGCGAATCGTCAAGAATAACTGAAAGGTATTTGAATATATGAAAGTAGTTCAAAAATTTTGAGATTCAGTTTTACAGACTTTGCTTATCGTGTCGGAAATGTTAATCATACAAAGATTAAGTTTAAATTTGGTCAGAAATTTCCGGGTCATCACAGTACCTACCCGTTAAAGAAATTTCGTCCTGAAATTTGAGTGAGGTCGTCATGACTAACAATAAAAATATTTTCATGACATATATGTGTTGATAAATAGAGTTTTATCACCGTTGAATAATATGGATAAAACAATCCGATTATTCGAAGCGTATGAGAGAAGTTATCGTAAAAGAGTGAAATGAAGAATAGAGATTCGTCTTAACTCTTGACATATTAACGATTGATTTTTGTAATTCAAGGAATAGAAAATCTTCATAATCTAAATAAGATTTGATTCTTCGAAAATTAAGGAGATTAAGATCTTCTTTAATTAAATACGTAATCTGCCTCTATTGATGCGTCCGATATTTTGCTATAAATTGACCTCTTCCGTTTCATTATTTTTACTACTCCTACATCTTCTTCCTCATTTCATACTTTCAAAAGATTGTGAAATGCTTCATCCAGTTCTGATTCTTGATATATTCCTAACTTTCATATCTGTCATTTTTCTTTTTCATCTACCACCAGAGGAAATTACTTTCTTCTACTATTACCTTGGGGTTATAGTGTTTTTCATTCTCCCATGTCTTTATATTGCTATACACATTGATATACACGGTTTGTAATTTCGGGGTTGTTATCGGGCTTTATATTCTCCATTATATTTCGGAGCTTCATGCTTTCATTTTCTCTTCCCGACCTTAAGTCAAGCGGATAATGGTCCAGAATTCGTAGGTATGAAGTTTCAGATGAACATAACTAATGTTCTAAGAAAGAAATGGTAATAGTACAATCTTACTTGTCAAATTACCAGAATACCTCGAAAAAGACCGAATCATTAAGAAAATATTTTCTTGATATTTTTAGAGATTATATAGAATGAAAGAGTTATGTAACATGATTCATGATGAGGGTATGATCTGTGAACCTTTATCAAGTTCCATTAAAAACTCAGCATGACTTACTGTAACATAATCACGTTGATCAAATGTCATTATATTATACTAACTCATGCTTCAGTTCCCAACACTACTTCAAAGACATCCATTTTTCGAAATTTTCAGAATTTAGAAACTGAAACAGTTTCTTTTATGATATAACACAGATAGCGCGAAGAGATGAATGATTTCAGATAAGAATAGTTATGAAAATATCTTAAGAAATATGGAGGATATTTATAACGGAAGATACGATGATATCTTATAATATTTAAGATAAGATGATGATAAAGAATATTATACGTAAAGGTTTTAGAGTAAGGAGTAAGGTATTTGTCATAACCCGTCCTTAACCATAAGAACGCGTTAGATAACGTATGATTTCATTGCGAGGTATTGACCTCTATATGAGACATTTTTAAAAGAAAAACTGCATATATTATACATTACAAACCACAACCATTATTTTTGTTACAAGCTTAAGACAATAAAAAGAAGATTAACGTTTAGCGATAATCTTCGACTTACAAACTTTACAAATGATGACAACAACACGGTTTCTAGCATATTTTACAATACAACATCTCGGATATGCAGTTTTATTTTTGACACAAACATGCGTACGCAAGATCCTGGTTAGATCCAACATGATGCAGCGGAAGCTTTAGAAATCACCTGAGAATAGACATGTTTTAAAAAGGTCAACATAAAGTTGGTGAGTTATAGGTTTAATGCCGGCAGCAATATATATATAGACCACAAGATTACGTATATAAACAGTTTAATAAAAGTATTCTAAGTGGTTGAGCACTTGGTAACCATACTTAACATTTTCACGTCGCATATTCCCTTTAATATGAAATCTTACTACACCGTACCAAGTGTAGTCACAAAACGAAGTACTGTGCAACCGTTGAATACTGGTCGTCCAGTCCGGTTGGGGTTGTCAGGCCCGATAGATCTATCAACAGGATTCGCGTTTACAATACCGCTGTAAATATTAGTTACCAAGCTACAGGGAAGTATGCCAGTGGTACAACTCAACGTAGAATATATTTTTCAGTTACTTGTGTCCATATCGTAAAACATAAAATACATGTATTCTCATCCCGAAATATTTAGAGTTTAAAAGTGGGACTATATACTCACGTTCGTCTTGAAGATATATATATTTTTGACTTGGTCTTCCGGTTGATATCACGAACCTATCCATATATAATATATCAATACCTTTTCTTTTTAAACAAACGTCACATATATATACTTGTTATACTTTTAATACTTTGAATAATTCCTTAGTCCGTAGTTAGCAGTTCGTTGTTAGTAATTCAATTTTAATGGTTCATTTTTAGATGTTTAATATACCCGCAATGAAATAAATAAAACCCCCAATGAAATAAATAAAACCCCATCGTATATGTATTGGTCGAGATTAATCTTGACCCATGGTACCGGTGTTGTCAAATGACGTGTTGCGTACATAAAGTACCGGTGTTGTCAAATGACGTGTTGCGTACAATCATGGGATCTTATGATTAATCTTCTCGTGTTGCTTACGGGTGATCCTGAACCATATGAAATTGAATTATGAGTACATATATATAAAATATCATGTTATCTTATAAAGATGTGATTTTATGTAAATTTTTCCAATGAATCCCGAAGTCAATTAAGTCTTGGATAACCAATTTTGTTTCGGTCATAGTTTCTTCGTTACAAGTCCGTTTTCGTTGATTCAAATTGCCATCTTCTTGGATCGAGTTCTTCTTTAAGACTATGAACTGTAAATACCTTGGTTTGTATTCAAAATCATACGGCATAGGTGAAAGTTTAGTGAAACATATGAAGTTAAACATTTTTGTTACAACAAAATCATTTAATGACCATTTTTCCAAAAATACTTATACTTTGAAAAACCAAGTTTTACCTTGTTAAATTAACATATAAATAAGTTATGTTACATGTCTTGAAGTATTTTAAAAGTTAAGTTAGAAGGATCTATTTAGTTTGCAAACAAGTTTGAAAACATTCAAACTATGTTCTTGTTGTTAAACTTTTGTACCACAAAATAAGATAGCTATATATATATGAATTGAATAAGGTTATGAACATAGATTCTACCTCAAGTTCCTTGGATAAGTTTGCTGTAAAAGAGGAGTAAGAAGCTAGAATCAAAAGGGTGATAGAAGTGGATGAAAGATTGGAAGTAAGTTGGTGTTCTTGGAAGGTTTTCTTGAAGTGTTTTTGTATGGTTTTCTTATGGTGTTTTAGTATGGTTTTTGAAGCTAGATCTTCTTGGAAACTTTGCTGAATTGATTAAGGGTTTTAAGGCTTCAAAGTATGTGTGTGTTTTGGCTAGAAAGTTGAAGTAAAATGAATGAAGATGATGATACATATAAAGGCCATAAAAACGTGGCCATGAGGAGACAAGACAAGGTTTTCTCTTGTATTTTTGTATAATAATTCATGCATGCATCCAAATTCCAATTACCTTGCTCTAAGGGCAGTAACAAGGGTGGGTTAGGTGGTGATTTGATGTGTATTTACTATTAGTAAATACGTATAGAAGCTAGGTATGATACGAGTACTTATACTCTAGATATACGTATAGAAATTTTGTGAAAAATGGAATGAGGATTCAAATATAGCTATCTTTTGTGAATACACTTATATGGTTTTATGTATTTAAGTTCTTAAAAGTGATTAAATACATTACTTATACGATATATGTATAACATTATAAGTCTTAAGTATTTATGTCAAATAACGTTACGTATAGTTATCGTTTTGAAAACTTAAGTTAGTAGTTTCAAAATATACTTATAACTTATTGTTATTAATACAAAATGAGATATTAAAACATTCTTTAATCATGTTAAATATGTATATATACATATATATACACAAACGTATAATTATCATATATTGTATAGTTCGTGATATCATCGGTCAAACTAGATGGTCAAACGTTGTGTAAAACTCTTTTCGGAAACATAAGTCTCGACAATTTGGATTGCTTATCATGTTGGCAAGGTTTAATTTATGTAAATATTAATCTTATAAGTATAGAATGATCGAAAAAGTGCGGGTCGTTACATTACCTCCCCGTTAAATAAATTTCGTCCCGAAATTTTAAAATTGTACCTATTTTGCGTCATCGAGAAACAAGTGCGGATACTTTCGTTTCATCTGATCCTCGCGTTCCCAAGTAAACTCGGGACCTCTTCTAGCATTCCAACGAACCTTAACAATCGGTATATTACTCTGTTTGAGCTGTTTAACTTCACGGTCCATGATTTCGATTGGTTCTTCGACGAATTGTAGTTTCTCGTCGACATGGATTTCTTCAAGAGGAATGGTGAGGTCTTCCTTTGCAAGACACTTCTTAAGGTTTGAGACGTGAAAGGTATTATGTACTCCGGCGAGTTGTTGTGGTAACTCGAGTCGATAAGCTACCGGTCCAATGCGTTCGATGATCTTAAACGGGCCTACGTATCTTGGGTTCAGTTTACCCCTTTTGCCGAAACGTATTACACCTTTCCAAGGTGACACCTTTAGCATAACCATGTCCCCGACCTGAAACTCTAATGGTTTCCTTCGGACATCGGCGTAGCTCTTTTGGCGACTACGGGCTGTTTTCAATCTCTCTTTGATTTGTACTATCTTCTCAGTCGTTTCGTGTATGATCTCGGGACCAGTTAAATGTCGATCTCCTACTTCATTCCAACAGATAGGAGATCTACACTTCCTTCCATACAATGCTTCGAATGGCGCAGCTCCAATGCTCGCATGATAACTATTATTATACGAGAATTCTGCTAACGGTAGATATTTATCCCATCCGTTTCCAAAATCGATCACACATGCCCTGAGCATGTCCTCGAGAGTCTGAATTGTTCTTTCACTCTGCCCGTCGGTCTGCGGATGATATGCGGTGCTCATATCCAAACGAGTTCCTAGTGCCTCTTGTAGTGATTGCCAAAACTTTGAAGTAAATCTACTATCACGATCGGATATAATGGAAATAGGTATTCCATGCCTTGAAACAACTTCCTTTATATACAATCGTAATAGTTTCTCCATTCTATCAGTTTCCTTTATAGGCAAGAAATGTGCAGACTTGGTGAGACGATCAACAATCACCCAAATGGTGTCGTAACCCCAGGCAGTCTTTGGTAACTTCGTGATAAAATCCATGGTAATACCATCCCATTTCCATTCTGGGATTTCTGGTTGTTGAAGTAACCCTGACGGCTTTTGGTGTTCTGCTTTGACTTTGGAACAAGTTAAACATTCCCCAACATATGTTGCAACGTCTGTCTTCAAATTAGGCCACCAATAATGCGTCTTAAGATCTTGGTACATCTTTCCAACTCCAGGATGTATCGAATATCTTGTCTTATGTGCCTCGTTCAATATCAACTTCCTTAATCCACCCAACTTCGGTACCCAAATACGATTTGCAAAATATCGAATTCCATCTTCCCGCATAACGAGTTGCTTCTCATACTTCTTCATTATTTCATTTCCTTTATTTTCTTTAGTAAGTGCTTCTCGTTGAACTTCTTTGATTTGTGAGTTGAGATTCATGCGAATTTTTATATTCATTGCTCGAACTCGAATTGGTTCTCGTTCCTTTCTGCTTAAAGCATCGGCCACCACGTTCGCCTTTCCGGGATGATAACGAATTTCACAATCATAGTCATTTATTAATTCGACCCACCTACGTTGCCTCATGTTCAATTGTTTCTGATCAAAAATATGTTGAAGGCTTTTATGATCAGTAAACACAGTGAATTTAACCCCATACAAGTAGTGTCTCCACATCTTCAATGCAAACACGACTGCTCCCAATTCTAGATCATGCGTCGTATAATTTCGCTCGTGAATCTTCAATTGTCGGGATGCAAATGCAATAACTTTCTTCCGTTGCATAAGAACACAACCAAAACCTTGTCGCGAAGCGTCACAATATATTTCAAAATCATCGTTCCCTTCTGGTAACGATAAAATAGGCGCTGTAGTTAACTTCTTCTTTAGTATTTGAAATGCGTTCTCCTGCTCCGAGGTCCATTCATATTTCTTCCCTTTTTGCGTTAACGCTGTCAACGGCTTAGCTATTCGGGAAAAATCTTGAATAAACCTTCTATAATAACCGGCTAAACCCAAAAATTGGCGTATCTGTGTTGGTGTATTAGGAGTCTCCCATTTTTCAATAGCTTCAGTTTTTGCTGGATCAACCTGAATTCCTTCGCTATTAACAACATGGCCAAGAAATTGCACTTCTTTCAACCAAAAAGCACACTTAGAAAATTTAGCATATAGCTGTTCTTTTCTTAACAACTCCAATATCAACCTTAAATGCTCTTCATGCTCTTGCTCACTCTTGGAATAGATAAGAATATCATCAATGAAAACGATAACAAACTTATCTAAATACGGACTACAAACTCGATTCATGAGGTCCATGAATACAGCTGGCGCATTCGTCAATCCAAACGGCATAACCAAAAATTCGTAATGACCATAACGTGTCCGAAAAGCAGTTTTCGGAATGTCCTCTTCTTTGACGCGTAGTTGATGATAGCCCGATCTTAAGTCGATTTTCGAATAAACACATGATCCTTGCAATTGATCAAATAAGTCATCAATTCTCGGTAGTGGATACCGATTCTTGATAGTTAACTTATTTAATTCACGATAGTCTATACACATCCTAAAAGATCCATCTTTCTTCTTAACAAACAAAATTGGAGCTCCCCACGGTGAAGTACTTGGTCGTATGAATCCATGATCCAGTAATTCTTTTAACTGACTCTGAAGTTCTTTTAACTCGGACGGTGCAAGTTTATATGGAGCACGAGCCACTGGTGCAGCTCCTGGTACTAAATCTATTTGAAATTCTACAGATCTAAATGGAGGTAATCCCGGCAATTCTTCCGGAAAAACTTCAGGAAAATCTCTTGCCACAGGCACGTCGTTGATACACTTTTCTCTCTTTTCGACTTTATTAATATGTGCTAAAATAGCGTAACATCCCTTTTCTAAACACTTCTTGGCTTTCAAACAGCTAATGAGTTTTAGCTTTGAATTACCCTTCTCTCCATAAATCATTACCGGTATTTTATCCTTTCCAGGAAAATTAATTGCCTTCTTGGCACAAACAACTTCCGCTCCTATTTTGGACATCCAGTCCATGCCGACTATTACATCAAAACCTCCTAATTCCACGGGTATTAAGTCGATTTTAAACGTTTCTCCGGCTAGATTTATTTCACAACCACGACAAATTTTATCGGCTTTAATTAGTTTACCATTAGCTAACTCAATCAAGTACTTAGCATCTAGAGGTAATGATGAACAATTCAATTTAGTGTAAAAATTTCTACACACATAACTTCTATCGGCGCTAGTATCAAATAAAATAGATGCTGATAAGTTATTAATGGTAAACGTACCCGTAACAAGCTCCGGGTCTTCTCGTGCCTCTCTAGCATTAATAACAAACGCTCTTCCACGTGCAGGTCCGCCATTCTGATTCGGGCACTGGCTCTTATAATGACCTTGTTTTCCACACCCAAAACAAGTAATGTTAGCCAAAGCAGTTCTATTTGCGTTGGTGGCAGGAGTCTTGTTACCATTTGCATTTGTAACGAGAGCCTTACAATCTTCAGCAAGATGTCCCTGTCGATTGCATTTGGTGCACAACACACTACAGTAACCAAAGTGATGTTTGTGACAACGGTTGCATAAAGGACTTTGTCCTTTGTAACCAAAGCCTGAACCGCTACCCGCACCTTTCGGGGTTTCTGGTTTCTTAAAAGATTGCTGTTGGTAACCTCGATCATAATTTCCGTTCCACTTCCTTTTGTTACTCGATACCTTCACCTCAGTAGTGAATGCTTTCTTATCCAGAATGACCTGATCCATTAACTCGTTCGCCATGGTTATAGCTTCATGAATTGTCTTAGGTTTCGACGCCGTAACGTTTGCCTTGACCTTTTTGGGCAAACCACCTTTGTACATTTCAATCTTCCGTGCTTCGGTTGGAACCAATTCAGGACATAGTAAAACCAATTCCATGAATCGCTGATTGTAGTTGGTGATTTCAGTACCAACCACCTTCAAACTTCGTAACTCATCTTCTAACTTAATAACCTCATTCCTTGGACAATACTCGGTGATTATCATTGCTTTGAATTCTTCCCATGGAGTATCATAAGCTACATCTCCTCCTACCGCCTTCACATAATTCTTCCACCATGTGAGTGCACTATCTTGTAAAGTGCACGATGCAAACTTGGTCATGTCTTTTTCATCACAACCACTGATTTTAAACACCGTCTCCATCTTTTCTATCCATCGGGTTAAACCGATCGGTCCTTCCGTTCCACTGAATGATGATGGCTTGCAAGCTTGGAACGTCTTGTAGGAGCATCCTACACGAGGATTTGGATTAACTGCAGCAGCTCTTGCAGCCTCAACCCATAACATTCTGTCGTTCACTCGCTGGTTGATGAGTTCCTCGAGTTCTTGTTCCGTCATTCGATTCAATCGCGCCATTTCCTAATGAAAGAAAATAATTATTCACATGGAATATTATAGATGTAGTGTGTATTTATAGTACATTTATAGCTTGTTAATAATATGAACCAGGTATTATTATAAAAGCCTTTTCTTCTTATTAGCGTTTTATAATTATATCTTGGGTAGTACCTACCCGTTAATGTTCATACTTAATAGCTTAGTACAGAATCAATTACTACAATCTAAATAATACTTAACCATGGAAAATTATTGCATTTCATACTTCGCTATTTTACATATGCTTACATCAAACTTTAAACAAACCACACTAATAATATTATACAAAACATTATGTGATTCCATGGTTTAATACGGTAGCGCATCATTTGGTCTATTTCCCAAAACATTTATGTCCAGGGAATCCCCCAACGCGAATCCTAGCTGTCTCCCTACGTTTTGGCTGAGGAGCCGAAAAACTAGACGCCGGGATAGCACTAATAGGAATAGCGGGGATAGGGGTGGTAGTGTTTAGTGGAATTGGTGCCACTTCATTCTCATTAAACTCGGGATTTGGATTTTCTAATTCACTAGCTTTTCGTTTCTTTCCTTGATCGTATTTTTCTTTCGTAATTTCCTCGGGTTCACTTTCCTCTTCGGGTTCACTTTCCTCCTCGGGTTCACTTTCCGATATTTCTATAGTTGGTTCATCCGGAAATTGTGAGTCTTCCCCAAAAATACCACTTTCGTCATCGGATATGTTAATGACTGAAACACAATCTGAAGGTTCTGATTCGGAGTCGCTGAATGTGATAATAAGTTTCGAGCCCGACATCTAACACATAACAACTAACCCATTAGTACTTACATAATATTTACATATAAATTTTTAACCAACAGTGATAAGCAATGGTTTTTAAAATCAGACCCGGTCAAAGTCCAGACTTTACTAATGTATCCTAACGACTTCTTGGTTAGACACACTAATGCAAACCTGGTTCGCTAAGACCAACACTCTGATACCACATGTCATAACCCGTCCTTAACCATAAGAACGCGTTAGATAACGTATGATTTCATTGCGAGGTATTGACCTCTATATGAGACATTTTTAAAAGAAAAACTGCATATATTATACATTACAAACCACAACCATTATTTTTGTTACAAGCTTAAGACAATAAAAAGAAGATTAACGTTTAGCGATAATCTTCGACTTACAAACTTTACAAATGATGACAACAACACGGTTTCTAGCATATTTTACAATACAACATCTCGGATATGCAGTTTTATTTTTGACACAAACATGCGTACGCAAGATCCTGGTTAGATCCAACATGATGCAGCGGAAGCTTTAGAAATCACCTGAGAATAGACATGTTTTAAAAAGGTCAACATAAAGTTGGTGAGTTATAGGTTTAATGCCGGCAGCAATATATATATATAGACCACAAGATTTCGTATATAAACAGTTTAATAAAAGTATTCTAAGTGGTTGAGCACTTGGTAACCATACTTAACATTTTCACGTCGCATATTCCCTTTAATATGAAATCTTACTACACCGTACCAAGTGTAGTCACAAAACGAAGTACTGTGCAACCGTTGAATACTGGTCGTCCAGTCCGGTTGGGGTTGTCAGGCCCGATAGATCTATCAACAGGATTCGCGTTTACAATACCGCTGTAAATATTAGTTACCAAGCTACAGGGAAGTATGCCAGTGGTACAACTCAACGTAGAATATATTTTTCAGTTACTTGTGTCCATATCGTAAAACATAAAATACATGTATTCTCATCCCGAAATATTTAGAGTTTAAAAGTGGGACTATATACTCACGTTCGTCTTGAAGATATATATATTTTTGACTTGGTCTTCCGGTTGATATCACGAACCTATCCATATATAATATATCAATACCTTTTCTTTTTAAACAAACGTCACATATATATACTTGTTATACTTTTAATACTTTGAATAATTCCTTAGTCCGTAGTTAGCAGTTCGTTGTTAGTAATTCAATTTTAATGGTTCATTTTTAGATGTTTAATATACCCGCAATGAAATAAATAAAACCCCCAACGAAATAAATAAAACCCCATCGTATATGTATTGGTCGAGATTAATCTTGACCCATGGTACCGGTGTTGTCAAATGACGTGTTGCGTACATAAAGTACCGGTGTTGTCAAATGACGTGTTGCGTACAATCATGGGATCTTATGATTAATCTTCTCGTGTTGCTTACGGGTGATCCTGAACCATATGAAATTGAATTATGAGTACATATATATAAAATATCATGTTATCTTATAAAGATGTGATTTTATGTAAATTTTTCCAATGAATCCCGAAGTCAATTAAGTCTTGGATAACCAATTTTGTTTCGGTCATAGTTTCTTCGTTACAAGTCCGTTTTCGTTGATTCAAATTGCCATCTTCTTGGATCGAGTTCTTCTTTAAGACTATGAATTGTAAATACCTTGGTTTGTATTCAAAATCATACGGCATAGGTGAAAGTTTAGTGAAACATATGAAGTTAAACATTTTTGTTACAACAAAATCATTTAATGACCATTTTTCCAAAAATACTTATACTTTGAAAAACCAAGTTTTACCTTGTTAAATTAACATATAAATAAGTTATGTTACATGTCTTGAAGTATTTTAAAAGTTAAGTTAGAAGGATCTATTTAGTTTGCAAACAAGTTTGAAAACATTCAAACTATGTTCTTGTTGTTAAACTTTTGTACCACAAAATAAGATAGCTATATATATATGAATTGAATAAGGTTATGAACATAGATTCTACCTCAAGTTCCTTGGATAAGTTTGCTGTAAAAGAGGAGTAAGAAGCTAGAATCAAAAGGGTGATAGAAGTGGATGAAAGATTGGAAGTAAGTTGGTGTTCTTGGAAGGTTTTCTTGAAGTGTTTTTGTATGGTTTTCTTATGGTGTTTTAGTATGGTTTTTGAAGCTAGATCTTCTTGGAAACTTTGCTGAATTGATTAAGGGTTTTAAGGCTTCAAAGTATGTGTGTGTTTTGGCTAGAAAGTTGAAGTAAAATGAATGAAGATGATGATACATATAAAGGCCATAAAAACGTGGCCATGAGGAGACAAGACAAGGTTTTCTCTTGTATTTTTGTATAATAATTCATGCATGCATCCAAATTCCAATTACCTTGCTCTAAGGGCAGTAACAAGGGTGGGTTAGGTGGTGATTTGATGTGTATTTACTATTAGTAAATACGTATAGAAGCTAGGTATGATACGAGTACTTATACTCTAGATATACGTATAGAAATTTTGTGAAAAATGGAATGAGGATTCAAATATAGCTATCTTTTGTGAATACACTTATATGGTTTTATGTATTTAAGTTCTTAAAAGTGATTAAATACATTACTTATACGATATATGTATAACATTATAAGTCTTAAGTATTTATGTCAAATAACGTTACGTATAGTTATCGTTTTGAAAACTTAAGTTAGTAGTTTCAAAATATACTTATAACTTATTGTTATTAATACAAAATGAGATATTAAAACATTCTTTAATCATGTTAAATATGTATATATACATATATATACACAAACGTATAATTATCATATATTGTATAGTTCGTGATATCATCGGTCAAACTAGATGGTCAAACGTTGTGTAAAACTCTTTTCGGAAACATAAGTCTCGACAATTTGGATTGCTTATCATGTTGGCAAGGTTTAATTTATGTAAATATTAATCTTATAAGTATAGAATGATCGAAAAAGTGCGGGTCGTTACAGTATTCACTAATGATTTCAGCAGACACTGAATCATTTGGATTCTTTAAAGGTAGATTTAGTCTTTGTGATTTGTCCACAGCCTCTTTCATGGTCTGCTCAATCCGTTTTTCAGTTCCAAACCTTCTCTTTTTCTCAGCTTTACCACCATACTATTCTTTATGATCAAACTTTTGACTGTTAAGGTCGTTTATAGTTTTTGCTGCTTCATCAGCATTGTTCCAATTTCAGAGAACTATTTCATAGTTTGGGATGTTTTTCAGAAACTTCACATTCGAAGTATGTAAGTCTAGAAGATAGATGTTATCTATATATAACTGTTGTCGTAGAAAATGCTGCGAGATTCAAAATACTGATTGCTAATTCCCGGTAGTTGGTATGACAATTACCGTTACAAGATGTGGATGAGTACATAATAGGATTTCAATGAGTATAATGACTTTTCGGAAGGTCAAGGATCAATGAAGTTGTTGGTTTACTGCTAATGTGGTGGAACATAAAAGGTTCTCCAGTAACAAAATGTATATGTCAAGGTTATAATAAGACTAATCTGAAAAGTCGAAATTGACTGGTTGAAAGTGGGGTAAAACTGGATACTTTGAAAAAGAAATTGCAAGGTTAATTTCGGTAAAAACAACGCTAAAGGATCTTGCACAGTTTTAAAGTCAAAGTATAGCTTTGAAAGATGTAGAGATCTAAGAATGACGTCACCGGTTCAGAGTTATGACTTGGATTCTGATCCGTCAATATCAGAATATGTAATTGAATTTGTATGAAATAATTTTGTATCATTGTGAAGATAGTGAGTATAGTTAATGATTTTTGAATCAAAATTGAAGAATGTACAATATAACATATTAATTGTGAACTTATATATTTCCCGAGAATTACCTACCCGTTAAAGATTTCACAAGTAATATTTTGTACAAAAGAATTTTCATTACAGTCTTTATGAAAATATATGTATGTATATTTCTTCAGATGTAATATGGATTTAATGAGTTAATATCATATTAAGCTCATTTGATTTTCGACTTGACTTAAAAATGATTAATCTCTAAAACATTAAAGATTAGATAGTCTTTGCGGAGTATTTCACTAATGAAATCAACACTTCATTATTTATTCTTATTGATATTCCTCAGTGAAGGATGTTGGTGCTCGTGGAATTTTTGTGAACCTTACAAGGCACAGATGATGTTTTCTGGAAAGTTTCGAGTATATCGAAATTGAAAATGTAAAATCAATTATGTAATTGATTAATACACTTGGTTTATTATGAAATGGAATTCATTGGGTTGAAACAGAGATTGTAGTTAACAATGGTTAAGTTGTTAAGGAAGGATGTACATCATTGAATATTAGTAATATGAACTAACCGAGTAGTACCTACCAGTTAAAATTCACATGTAATAGCTTAGTACGAAAAGATTTATTTTGATTTCAAAATTCATATATATTAAATATACATAAAATTTCTTCAGGGGAAATGAGTTAATACTTCATCGGTTATTGTTGCTGGTATTTCTTGGTAACTACGGTGCGTATGACGTTGATGCTCGTGGAACAGATTGTGAAGTTGAGGTTTGCGATGCGGATGTTGTTGGTGGTGGTAATGGTACTGTTGGTGTTGTTGGTGGTGGTACTGTTGATGCCAGTGATGCTGCTGGTGCTTGTAACCTTTGCACCATATTCTCCAAAGATACTACCCGAGCGCGAAGCTCGTTGACTTCTTCTACTACACCGGGATGATTGGCGGTTCGGACGAGCGGGTGAATAAGATCCAGAATTTGAGATATTATATTATCGTGACGAGATACTCTGGAAATGAGAGAGAAAATGGTGTCTCGAACAGGTTCGCCGGTAAGTGCTTCAGGTTCTTCGCCAAGAGGGCAATGTGGTGGATGGAAGGGATCACCTTCTTCTTGTCTCCAATGATTAAGTAAACTACGAACCCATCCCCAATTCATCCAGAATAGATGATGGCTAATTGGTTGATCCATTCCGGTTACACTGTCTTCGGAATTCAGGTGAATATCCATATCGGAATAGCTGTCGGAGTTTAAGGAATTTGAACTAGATACGGGATCCATCTTGTATAATTAGGGAGATAATTTTTGATATAAATTAGATTATTGAATTTAGTTTGATATTATTCAATACATAATTTACATATGTATATATAATACCAAATTCCATAAATCACGGAGAAATTTTCAGAAGATGTCAGGAAAAGTTTACATTAACAGATACGCTAAGATATGAATTTTTGTCTATACACTATTTATGCAATAAATTCAGGAAAACGTGTCAAGACTTAAGAATGATAAGCATGTAATTTCCGATAAGAAATGATAAGCAAAACTTTTAACATGCAGACACGGTCGAAGTCCAGACTTACTAATGCATCGTAACAACTATCAGTTAGACACACTCATGCAAGACCTGGTTCGCTAGGACCAACGCTCTGATACCAACTGTGATGATCGCTCCAAATCCATATGGACGAACACGTCATTCATCGATTTCATTGCGAGGTATTTGACCTCTATATGATACGTTTTGTAAACATTGCATTTTTTTGAAAAGGCACACCATAAATGAATATTTAAATCAAAAGTTTTCGACATCTGATGATTTCTACATATAGACAATCACCATAAATAATAGTTTACAATAGTACTTCCGTTGACAATGCAGTCAAAATAAGATACATGGTGATGATTTGGTGAATGCAACGTTTCCTTGAAAAAATATGCCATGTAAGACTCCATGCACATAGCTTGTCTAACATATAATCAAACAGCGGAAGACTTCTAGGGAACCTGAGAATAAACATGCTAATAAGTGTCAACACAAAGGTTGGTGAGTTCATAGTTTTAATGTTGCGCATAATCTGTATATAAAGGTGGATCACAAGATTTCAGTTGTTCAATCCAGAAACGTTTATCAAAATATTCTACGAAATTGAGCACCCTGGTAACTAAACTTAATGTATATATAATTTGTACCCTTTATATAATCATCTTAATAATACACGCAAACCAACGTGTACGTTTCTCAAATAGCATACGTCCGTTAAAAGGCTAGTGCTCTAGCTCGGACGGGGATATCAAGCCCTATGGATCCATATACTACTACTCGCGCCCACCAGTTCTTATAACTGGCAGTTAACAGTTACCAAAGCTAAGGGATTTTCAGTTCAAACTCAGTGTAGAATTTAGTATGTACTTGTATCCATTGCGTTTAAAATAAAGTGCATGTATTCTCAGCCCAAAAATATATATTGCAAAAGCAATTAAAAAGGGATCAATGAAACTCACCTTAGCAGCATATAAAGTCGTTCACCAAAATGTGATCGAAACTCGGATTACCAAATAATCGTAGATCTCAACCTAGAGAACATATGTTGGTCAATAAATGTCTATCAAGCTAGGTCAGGTCATAGTGTATCACAATCCTAATGCTCGAGATCGACATACAAAAGTTATCCAAAGTCGTTTCAAAAAGTCAATTTTGGCAGTTGTTTAACAAAACGAGACGTACCTTATATAAGGATTCATTTACTCGGTTGGTAATATTCAAAAATCCAATTTATCAATCTCGTAAACAATTTGTTTAAATCTTAATTGCAGATTCAAAAGCAATTTCAATTAACATCAATCATAATTCAGTTGATCATATCTTTTAATCCGTTCATCGAATTTATTCGATATCTAAATGAAAAGTTATTGATTTTTCGCCAGCTTTCCAAAAACATGTATATCATATACCTTTTACAAGTAATATATGTATTTAATTCGTGATTCATTATAAACTGTTTAATGACGAAATTTAGCATATAAGCATATATAAATATATATACTCGTGCACTAGACATGGATACACAATTAATGTATAAAAGATAAAATATGAGTGCTTACGTATCAATATTGAGATTCAATATTGTAGGAAAGTACGTAGATGCAACAGAGATGATAAACACTAGATTTGATTCACAAATATACCCTCAAACATTACCCATAACCTCCTTGGCAATAACCCATGATTTTCTTAGCTCTATCCCGCTTGAAAACCATTTTGAAAGTGACACGCTCATAACCTCGTCGTAGTATTTTATGTATAATACTAATTAATAATATTAATAATAATAAGATTAATAATAATATTAATATTAATCTTAATAATAATAATAATAATAATAATAATAATAAAAATAATAATAATAATAATAATAATAATAATAAATAAAATAAATACGGAGTAATATTAGAGAAAGAAGTGTGAAAACTGAGCAATTTATAGAACCTTTTCTGAAAAAGTACCCCATGCGATCGCATGGGATTTGTGCTTCAAGGCCATGCCATCGCATGGCACCCTGGGACAGCTCACAAATTTTTAACTTCTTGTTTGTCGACATAATTTTATATTATATATATAATATATTTAATTTATATAATTAATTATATATTATATTAAATTCACATGCAAAGTTGACTTGTAATTTTTGTTCTGATAAGTCGTACGTCATCACTCGACTTATGTCCCGGTTCCGGTTTTTCAAATGTCCTTTCGTACGCTGAGAAAACTTGCATTTTACGTTTCGTGTCACGTACCTTTGTCAAAATATAGCCATAAATTATCCCTAAACTATACCACTCAAAGTATATCTTAAACTTTCGAGTATTTTGGTCATTTACTTTTATAAATCATCGTCTCGCTATTTGATAATATATATATAATAACAAATTATTTTATGACCAAGTTAATATATATTTTCAACATTTATAAACACGTTTTAAATATACGTCGCAAGTTATTCATATAATTAATATTCCAACTTATCATATATATTCAAATAAATATTTAAACCAATAAGTTTAATGTACGGTATCAAACAATTAATACATTGTTACGTTTTCAAGTTATAGTGTATATATATGTATCTATATACATATAATTGTTCGCGAATCGTCAAGAATAACCGAAAGGTATTTGAATATATGAAAGTAGTTCAAAAATTTTGAGATTCAGTTTTACAGACTTTGCTTATCGTGTCGGAAATGTTAATCATACAAAGATTAAGTTTAAATTTGGTCAGAAATTTTCGGGTCATCACAGCTTGTCTAACATATAAGCAAACAGCGGAAGACTTCTAGGAAACCTGAGAATAAACATGCTAACAAGTGTCAACACAAAGGTTGGTGAGTTCATAGTTTTAGTGTTTCGCATAATCTGTATATAAAAGTGGATCACAAGATTTCAGTTGTTTCATCCAAAATGTTTATCAAAAGATTCTACAAGATTGAGCACCCTGGTAACTAAACTTAACGTATATATAATTTGTACCCTTTGTATAATCATCTTAATAATACACGCAAACCAACGTGTACGCTTCTCAAATAGCATACGTTCGTTAAAAGGCTAGCGCTCTAGCTCGGACGGGGATATCAAGCCCTATGGATCCATATACAACTACTCGCGCCCACCAGTTCTTATAACCGGCAGTTACTAGTTACCAAAGCTAAGGGATTTTCGGTTCAAACTCGGTGTAGAATTTAGTATGTAACTTGTATCCATTGCGTTTAAATTAAAGTGCATGTATTCTCAGCCCAAAAATATAGATTGCAAAAGTAATTAAAAAGGGAGCAAATGAAACTCACCTTAGCAGCATATAAAGTTGTTCACCAAAATGTGACCGAAACTCGGATTACCAATTAATCGTAGATCTCAACCTAGAGAACATATGTTGGTCAATAAATGTCTATTAAGCTAGGTCAGGTCATAGTGTATCACAATCCTAATGCTCGAGATCGACATATAATAGTTATCCAAAGTCGTTTCAAAAAGTCAATTTTGACAATAGTTCAACAAAACGAGACGTGCCTTATATAAGGATTCATTTACTCGGTTGGTAATATTTAAAAGTTCACTTTATCAGTCTCGTAAACAAGTTGTTTAAATCTTAATTGCAGATTCAAAAGCAATTTTAATTAACGTCAAACATAATTCAGTTGATCATATCTTTTAATCCGTTCATCGAAACTATTCGATATCTAAATGAAAAGTTATTGATTTTTCTCCAGCTTTCCAAAAACATGTATATCATATACCTTTTACCAGTAATATATGTATTTAATTAGTGATTCATTATAAACTGTTTAACGATGAAATTTAGCATACAAGCATATGTAAATATATATACTCGAGCACTAGATATGGATACATAATTAATATATAAACGATAAGATATGAGTGCTTACGTATCAGTATTGAGATTCAATATTGTAGGAAAGTACGTAGACGTAACGGAGATGATAAACACTAGGTTTGATTCACAAATATACCCCCGAACATTACCCATAATCTCCTTGGCAATGACCCATAATTTCCTTAGCTTTATCCATTATGAAAACCCATTTTGAAAGTGACACACTCATGACCTTGTCGTAGTATTTTATGTATAATACTAATTATAACGATATTTAAAAATACTAATAATAATAATAAGATTAATAATAATAATATTAATCTTAATAATAATAATAATAATAATAATAATAATAATAATAATAATAAAAATAATAATAATAATAATAATAATAATAATAATAATAATAATAATAATAATAATTAAATAACATAAATACGGAGTAATATATGATCAGAAGAGGAAATGTGCCACAAATGAACCAAAACGTCAAAATTTATAGACTTTGGCCTATCCCCTTAGCCATGCGATCGCATGGAAGTTGTGAGGGGAAACCATGCGATCGCATGGTCCCTTTTTACAGGTCACATTCGTTTGTTTTTATCTTCGTCGACATATTTAAATATTACGTAAATTCGAATATTAAAATTTTAAAAAGTCGTATTTATTAAATACTTCAGGGGTATTCTATGTAACTTATAATTAATAATTTCTATTATGTCGTTTTCATGTGAATAGTAAATGAATTAATTTAAATTCAACTATATAAGCTACACGTTGTATGTTGTGCTTTACAATTTGTACATTATTAATTTAACTTCGTTTCTTAAAAAAAAAATACAAAAATTATATCATAAAAATAAAATGACTTAATACGTAAAATTTTTAATTTGAAATAGCATCGTTTAATAGTAAATTTTTTATCATTTCGTATATAAATATTATTCGCATGATTCCGTATATATCGAAAACTCTTATATTTATTAAAATATGTATATAATACATGTTATGACGTTCGTGAATCGTTGGACAAACAGGGTGGTCAACCGTTATATATAAAAAAATCATTTTCAAAAGTTTTAAAACTTGTCAAAATTCATTGCTTATCATGTCGAAAATATTAAATCATATAGAGAATTGGTTTTAATAAGTCGAAATCCGGGTCATCACAGGTTGGTTCATTCTCTCGATTGAGGTGTTTTTAAGAATCATAAAAGGTTTGAACGCGGATTGTAATCGTCAAGATACAAATGAGGTTTAAGATGAAATCAAGTGGCAAACTTGAAGAAATGTTTAGTTTCATATGTTATAATCAATATTTTAATTCATTTTAATTGTCCAATGTTATTAGTCCACAGTCGATAGTCCACAGTTGACAGTCCACAGTTGAGTGTCTATGGTTATAATTTAATATATAATATTCGAATTAATTAATACGTATCGTGACCCGTGTACATGTCTCAAACTCGATCACAACTCAAAGTATATATATTATTATAGAATCAACCTCAATCCTGTATAGCGAACTCGATCATTACAGCATATAGAGTGTCTATGGTTATTCCAAATAATATATATATATATATATATATATATATATATATATATATATATATGCGTCGATATGATATGTCAAAACCTTGTATACATGTCCCGATATTTAAAGTGCGTAAAAATAAATAACAGAAATTAAATGACGATAAATAAAGTGCGTAAAGTAAATAACAGAATTTAAATGACGATAAATAAAATTGCGAGAATATAAATTGTGATAAATAAACTGCGATAAATAAATTGCGATAATAAAATGTAATAAGGAATTAACAGTTAGCTAGGAACAGTTAGCTAGGATTTTGTTAGCGTGGATTCTTAACAAAATTTCACATAGTTAATTTGTTTGTTTCTAACAAATTTTATTTTGTCCAATGCTTTCTTCATTATGCCACTTGTTGAATTCTGATAAGTCAAAATCCAAATATGAAATTGGAAGAAAATAGTTATTTTGCGGTGAACAGATACATATATCTGTAGATGTAAGTAGGATAGTAAATGACTGTTGAATCAGATTCGAAGAATATACAGTGTAACTTGTTAATGTGAAATCTAAATATTTCTCAGGTATTACCTACCCGTTAAAATATTTTTACCATTAACATTTTGTACGAAAGAATTTTTAATTACAATCTTTATGAAAACATATATACATATATATTTTCTTCAGATGTAATCATGAATTTAATGAGTTAATATGATATTAAACTCATTTGATTTACCGTTAGAATAAGAATATATAATCTCTAAAACATTAGAGATTACATAATTGCCATGTCGAACGAAGATAAATGATGTAGAACGCCATGTAGAACGAAGATAATCGAGGCAGGACATCATGTAGTATGATGATTATGCAAGAGGTACAGACTGTGAATTTGAGGCGTGTAGTGTTGAGGATTGTGCTGCGGATGCTGTTGTTGGTGGTACTGGTGTTGCCGGTGCTGTTGTTGAAGCTGGTAAGTTTTGCACCATATTTTCCAAATTGATTACTCGAGCGTGAAGCTCGTTGACTTCTTTCATTATTCCGGGATGATTGTCGGTTCGGACGAGCGGATGAATAAGATCTAGAACTGTAGATATTACGTAATCATTTCGAGCTATTCTGGAAATGAGGGCGAAAATGGTATTTTGGATAGCTTCGCCGGTATGTGCTTCAGGTTATTCGCCAAGAGGCGAATTCAGTTGGTGGAAAGGATCACCTTTTTCTCGTCTCCATTGATTAAGTCGACTACGGACTCATCAGATGAATTAGGGATGGATGATTGGTTGATTCATTCTAGTGACACTGCTTTCGGAGCTTAGGTGAAACTCCATATCGGAATAGCTGTCAGAATCCGAGGAATTCGAACTGGTTGAGGGATTCATCTCGTACGATCAGATGAAGGATTTTCGATAAGAAATAGATTATAGGATGTAGATTAGTACCCTGCAATACATAATTTACATATGCATATATTATACTAAAATCTCATAAGTTACGGAGGAATCTACGGAAGCTGTCAGGCAAAGTCTACATTAATAGATACGCTAAGATATGAATTTTTGTCTGTACACTTTTCATGCAATCCAGGCAGTAAGATATGTCTAGATTAAGAATGATAAGCAAGTGATTCCCTAAGAATGATAAGCAGGTAATTTTTGACACGAAATGATAAGCAAAACTTTTGACATGCAGACACGGTCGAAGTCCAGACTCACTAATGCATCTAAACAACTATCAGTTAGACACACTAATGCAAGACCTGGTTCGCTAAGACCACCACTCTGATACCAACTGAAAGGACCCGTTCATATACATTATAAACGATTCACAATAGTTGATTACATCGCGAGGTATTTGACCTCTATATGATACATTTTACAAACATTGCATTCGTTTCTAAAAGACAAACTTTCTTTACAACGAAAGTTGACGGCATGCATACCATTTCATAATACATCCAACTATAATTGACTTAATAATAATCTTAATGAACTCGACGAATCGAATGCAACGTCTTTTGAAATATGTCATGAATGACTCCAACTAATATCTCTAATACGAGCAAATGCACAGCGGAAGATTTCTTTCATACCTGAGAATAAACATGCCTTAAAGTGTCAATCAAAAGGTTGGTGAGTTCATTAGTTTAATCATAAATAATCATTTCCCTCATTTTAATAGACCACGAGATTTCCATTTTCAGTTCTCATAAAAAAATACGTCCCATGCATAGAGACAAAAATATCATTCATATGGATTGAACACCTGGTAACCGACATTAACAAGATGCATATAAGAATATCCCCTATCATTCCGAAAAATCCTTCGGACATGATATAAAACAACATCGAAGTACTAAAGCATCCGGTACTTTGGATGGGGTTCGTCGGGCCCATAGATCTATCTTTAGGATTCGCGTCAATTAGTAGATCGGTTTACTAATTCTTAGATTACCAAGTAAAAGGGGCATATTCGGCTTCGATCATTCAACCATATAATGTAGTTTCGATTACTTGTGTCTATTCCGTAAAATATTTATAAAAACGCATGTATTCTCAGTCCCAAAAATATATATTGCAAAAGCATTTAAAAAAGGAGTAATGAAACTCACAATACTGTATTTTGTAGTAAAAATACATATGACGATATTGAACAATGCAGGGTTGGCCTCGGATTCACGAACCTATATCATTCGTATATATATTAAAATGTATATAATAAATATCACATAGTTTCCTTTATTAATTATATATTAATTTATGTGTTTGTAGTTTATATTATTTATATTAAACTTTATTCAAAAATATGTATTTATATTATATCTTAAAGCATATGTTATTTATATATTGTATATATTTAGAATGATTAAAATTTATACAGTTAGTTATATTAATACATCCATATATATATATATATATTTAGTATTATGTTACGAATATTAAATTTGTTGTATGTAAGTATTTATATAAGAAATATTAATATATCTTATATTTAGTCATATAGATTATTAATATAATTGTATTATATGTAGTAAGTAGGTTTTATGTACCAAATATTTATTTATTAAAAATGATAGTTTTGATATTAATGATTTTCTATAATAGTTCTACTAATAATAACTTTATTAATACGATAATAAAAATGATTATGATACTAATGATAATACTTATTTTAATAATGATTCTAATAATACTAAAAAAAATACTTAATGATACTAATACTAATATTAATGATAATATTAGTAGTTTGTGTTATTGTGATACTAATGATAATCTTAATCATAATAATAATAATAATAATAATAATAATAATAATAATAATAATAATAATAATAATAATAATAATAATAATAATAATATTAACAATCCTAGTATTAATGATAATGTCAATAGTTGTTCTACTTAATAATAATACTACTAATGATAATAATATTTGTATTAACAGTAATAATAATAATAATAATAATAATAATTCTAACTGTAATTATAATCATGATAATAATAATAAATTGTAGCTAATACTTTTATTAGCAATAATATTGGTAGTAATAACTATAATAATAATAACAGTAAATAATAATAATAACAATAACAATAACAATAACAATAACAATAATAGTAATAATAATAATAATAATAATAATAATAATAATAATAATAATAATAATAATAATAATAATAATAATAATAATAATAAATTTAAAAAAAATAAAGACTACCTGAAAGAGTCATTTTAAAAAAAAAAACAATTGCACCAAGCTAGGATCGTACCCGAGACCTCTCGATACCCGACACCATCCCTTAACTACTCCTCCAGCCCCTTAATTCTGTTTTTAATACACAGTTATTTATATATAAACTGTATATTCTGTTCTTTATATCCTCATCTTCTTCTTAAAAACAAATCAACCAGACTGAACATGATAACGAATTTTTACAAATTTTGTTTTAGGATTTAAAACGTTTACATAAACAATCAATTGAGATTAAATAAAATAAATAAAATAAATAAATAAAAGAAAAAGAACCCGTCTGTGTTCTTCGCTGTATAAAAAAAATAAAAATTTGATTTTCAATTTAGTAAGTTTTAGCCAAAGATTAAAACACCAAACTTGTTTCAAATCATTCCTATAAACTATCTCAGTCATCAATTTAATCAGAAACAAAAACCAGAATTCGAATTTCTTCATGAATCAATCGTTTGACTTTTTCAATTAAACTTTGACTCGGAAAATTAAGATTCAATATTAAAAATTGAGAATTGAAACTTTTCAGATAGTTTGAGTATGAGATTCCTAACACAACTGCATTATTACATTTTTAAAAATTGTTTGAAAAAGAATTATGGTGAAAAAGTAGTAAGAACAGAGGTAGCGACTAATTTTATTGATTTTTCTGTTTTTAATTCCAATTGTACTGTGATGAAAGAATTATATATAGATAGAAGTCGATTATTCGATTACAGTAAACTTGATTGTCTATATTTCCAGGTGATTTGGACGTCTAATAGAAAATAGAAAAATTAACACGGTCAGGTAAAAAAAAATATAATAAAGATTGAGAAAGATTGCTAACAGAATTTTGCTTTAGTGTCGACAGAATCTTCATTTAGTACAAATAATAATACAGATTAGATATTGATATGAGTCAGATTTTGTTTATATCTGTTTTTATTTTATATAATTAATAACATTAATAATTTATGGATAAATTAATAATAATAATAATAATAATAATAATAATAATAATAATAATAATAATAATAACTAATAATGATTTTATTAATGGTACAACTTTATTAGTAATAATATTAATAATATTGTTAAAGATATTAATTATAAAAGTGGTAACATTATCATGATAATACTAGTAACATTAATAACAATATTAATAATTACGTTAGTGATAATAATAAGTAATAATAATGATATTAATAATATTACTAATAAGAATATTAGTCATAATAATAATGATATAACAATTTAATTATGTTTAATTTCAAATCTATATTATTTATAATAAAACATCTAGTACTTAACATTAATATTAAAATTAGTATTAATAATAATAATGAAAGTAATAATAATATTACTATAACTACCATATTCTTAATTTGTAATTACATATAATATATTAACTTGATATTTTATTTCTTATGTGTTACTTATTCTATATAATAATATATTTGGATAATTAACATTTATATATTTTATATATATATATATATATATATATATATATATATATATATATATATATATATATATATATATATATATATATATATATATATATATATATCTATTACAATATAATAATTATTAATGGCAATCATATATATGTATGTATATATATATAAATTCATTTTAAATTATTTTTATTTATTTTGTATCTTATTTTACATAGTTAATTCTTAATGTTTAAATTATATTTTATAATTTTAAATTACTACATATATTTACATTTATATATATATATATATATATATATATATATATATATATATATATATATATATATATATATATATATATATATATATATATATATATATATATATATATATTTACAACAATTGTTCGTGAATCGTCGGTAATGGTCGAAGGGTAATTGAATACATGAACATAGTTTCAAAGTTTTCGAGACTCAACATTATAGTCTTTGCTTATCGTATCGAAATCAAATAAGATTCAAGTTTAAATTTGGTCGGAAATTCCCGGGTCATCACACATGGTGGCTGATTACATGTTTCTGATGCGAATATTGTACTTACGCTAATGTTTTTGGAAATCCCAACCACTACACGGAGTTTAGTTGTCGTCCCGAGGACGTGGGAGCCTCTTTGTTGCTAAATGATTAAAGCAAAAAATGTACGTTTTGCCATGATTAGCAACCAGCAGAACCAATAAGAAGTAAAATACAAAAAAGAGTTATGACATTCAATTTCATATTGAACCAAAACATCTTTGACTTCTTTTGTTACGAAGATTAGCGAATTTTTCAAAATTAAAGTACCACTATTTTGCACTTGTTCTGGCCTAGTCGACCCGATCATGATATTTCACTCATGATCAGGCATAGTAGACCGAATCATGACTGTTGAGTTGTGATTTGCATCAATGACAGTGTTTTTTGCTACTCACAACTCAAGAAGGTTTTTTAAAATAGGATGTGATGATATATATGTGGGAATTGTATCGACCAATGACAAAACATGAGTTCGTATCTTGGAGGCACAATCTACATATTGCGGCCGTGGCGATTCATCTTCTCTTGCTTTATTTTATACACGTATTTTTGATTTTATACACGTATTTGAGCCTCTGTTCTATTTGTTCTTTTCCTTATTAAAGTTTTGTTGCTATTGTGGAGTTATGACAGTAATATTTATTACTGTTACATTTCTGGTTGTTATTATTGGTAACTAGTTGTGGAGCCCTCGCTTCGCGCCGGGGGCTCCGTTTTGAATGCGAGTTAAAAAAAAAGTCTTGATCTATTTTGTAAAAAAGAATTTTTTTCGACATAACATTGAAGGGTTGTTCCTTTTGTGAAAGTTGCTTCTTTTAGCGTTCGGGTTTTATTTTTTTTAAAAAAAAGTTAGTAAAGTGGGGGTTCGATTTGTATTTTAATAAAAGTTAGTGGGTTAAGTTTGTGAAATTTGAAAAAACATTACGTATAAAGTGGGGGTTCGATTTGTATTTTAATAAAATTTAGGGGGTTAAGTTTGTGAAAATTGAATATTAGTAAAAAAAAAAAGTTAGTAAAGTGGGGGTTCGATTTGTATTTTAATAAAAGTTAAGGGGTTAAGCCTGTGAAATTTAGGAAAAAATATACGTATAAAGTGGAGGGTTCGATTTGTATTTTAATAAAAGTTAAGGGGTTAAGTTTGCGAAAAGTGGAAAAATAAATAGTACTATTCATTTCTACTTTGTCTTTTAGATATAGGTATATAATTAATTGTATCCTTAGATTCGTATTTAAAATCTACATATCACTACGATTATGGTAAGAATAAGTATAACTAAATCGTTATGTATATATGTAAATAATCTCATGTTTTGTTTTGTTTTGTTGCGTTTGGTTGTTAGTTTCAGCGATAGGTACGTTTTCTCATTTTCTTCCTTATTTGTTGCGATTTTCAAGCAATTTCATGCTACAGTGGCCATTTTCACTTATTTATTAACTACTCCGTACTATTTATAGTAATTATTATTGTTATTATACTTAATACTAATACTAATGTTAATATATAAATCAATATATAATCATAATTATAATTATAACTATATAATAATAATTATAATTATACATAATATATATGAGTAATATATACGAAAATAACACAGTAAGTATTAAATCATGTTTCTCATTTTGCTCTGTTATGTTGGGTGATAATGTTTACCCTGTTTGGGAAATTGATTTTGTCCCCCACAAACATAAATTGGTTTAGAGTTTTTCATTATATTGTTTTATTTACTTTTGTTACATAATGATAACACATGCTTGTGAGTTTTTCCATCATTGCTTGTTTGAATAACATTTTTGTTAGTATTATTTTTTCATTTTACCTCAACAACCTTTACTTTTTATAATTATTTCTAATCAACTTCAGAATTTATAATCATTACATTTTTAGACAGACGACGAGGATTGTTTAAGTTATACGGAGTATCAACTAACCAAAATGTTGTTTATGAAAAAAAATTACAAATATTTTAACAAGGTGAAGCATTTACCTAGAACTTTTGATATATGGAAGGTTGGAGAATTCGGATCTCGGGGAGATCTCGTTTGGATTTTTTAGGGAGATCTCGGCATCTCGGAATAATCTTGGGGAGATCTCGGACGTTGACTTACGTTGACTTTATAGTTTTTTTAATAAAAATATACATAAAAACATAAATATATGTATATTTATATACGTTTTTTACGAGATTTTACAAAAATATCCGAGAAATGAGCGAGAAAATTCGAGAAATCGTGGCTTTGAGTAAGTTTGACCCCGTTGACCGAGAAATCTCTAGAGATGAACATCTCGTCTCGATTGCCTTCTAAAAACGAGATCTCGGGGAGATCTCGGGAGATTTACAACACTGAATATATGGATGGAATCCTATCATACCGTTAGGAAAAGCCTTTTTGATTGAGCTTTTTGTTTTTAAGTTCTTCAATTATAAAAGTTTCAAATTTATCAGCAATGGATCCATTATGAAATTATGGGCAACCAAAGGTCCAGAACAGTATTTCTTTTTGTTCTTTCATATATTCATATATTTAATTTAATTTAATTTAATGATAATGATTTATGCTCTAATAACTATTCTATTCAAATGTGAATATTCTTCTTGTAACGGTTCAAGGCTCTTCCATCGTTGGCTCTATACGTGAACAACAGGAATAAGCCAACATATACATGTTTCTACTCAAATGAGTGCAAACTTTGATATGTTGATCCACATCAACAGCTTGATTAAATAGAATTCACATAATTTCATTTTTCAAAAATAAACGAATATTCACATTACTCGCACAACAAGTATCTTTTTTAAAAGTCAAACACTCACACCAATTACTCGAATATTTACAATAATTCACAAAATATGCCCAAAGCAGAACTTGAATTCTCAACCTCTTGACCCGTTGGTTCGTACATCACGTATTCTAGCACTTTGTGGCTTCCACCGGGTATACAAATACCAAACTAAAAAGCATGAGGCAGGTTGGGTTAGGGTCGGGTTGAGACCTTTTTGATCAGCTTCTACTTGGCACCATTATGCATAGCTTCAATGATTGCTGGTCTAGGCGGTATTTCTTTCCAACAATCAGGACGAAAGCAATAATATAAAAAATCTTTAAAACCCACAAATAAAATTACTTCAAGAATCAATAATACGCAGTCTGAAATTTTATTGTAAAATCTCTGATTACAAAAATATAGAGATGGAAAAAATGAAATGCTTACTGTGTCTACCGGGGATTGACTTTTTGGTCAACCTTTTGCACATATCATTAGCAAAGTTGTTGGTGCATAAATCCCGAGTTCTATTACGTTTATTGTTCTATTTGTTATGTACTTGATATTTCAGTCATATATGTACGTGGACATTTATACTTTGTGTTTATGATGCTTAGTATAATGTCGTGAATAGGTCAAGCAGTCGGTTGGCTGCTCAAGACCATCGACCGATGGTAGGGACCATCGGTCGAGGGACTGTCACCATCGGCCGAAGGTCCCCGACCACCGGCCGATGGTCACTGTATTTAGTATATATACGGGTTTCGTGGTTTTGTGTTAGGTTACACACCATAAACCCTTAGGCCGTCGTATTACTTGCTGATAATCGTCCCAAAACCCTTACTGTAGTAACCCGAACTTTTCCATGTTTATATATATTAATTGAGATTGATATTTACATGATTAAATGTTTCCAACATGTTAAGCAATCAAACTTTTTAAGACTTGATTAATTGAAATATGTTTCATATAGACAATTGACCACCCAAGTTGATCGGTGATTCACGAACGTTAAAACTTGTAAAAACTATATGATGACATATATATGGATATATATATATATATAGTTAACATGATACTATGATAAGAAAACATATCATAAAGTATATTAACAATGAACTACATATGTAAAAACAAGACTACTAACTTAATGATTTTTAAACGAGACATATATGTAACGATTATCGTTGTAAAGACATTTAATGTATATATATCATATTAAGAGATATTCATACATGATAATATCATGATAATATAATAATTTAAAATCTCATTTGATATTATAAACATTGGGTTAACAACATTTAACAAGATCGTTAACCTAAAGGTTTCAAAACAACACTTACATGTAACGACTAACGATGACTTAACGACTCAGTTAAAATGTATATACATGTAGTGTTTTAATATGTATTTATACACTTTTGAAAGACTTCAATACACTTATCAAAATACTTCTACTTAACAAAAATGCTTACAATTACATCCTCGTTCAGTTTCATCAACAATTCTACTCGTATGCACCCGTATTCGTACTCGTACAATACACAGCTTTTAGATGTATGTACTATTGGTATATACACTCCAATGATCAGCTCTTAGCAGCCCATGTGAGTCACCTAACACATGTGGGAACCATCATTTGGCAACTAGCATGAAATATCTCATAAAATTACAAAAATATGAGTAATCATTCATGACTTATTTACATGAAAACAAAATTACATATCCTTTATATCTAATCCATACACCAACGACCAAAAACACCTACAAACACTTTCATTCTTCAATTTTCTTCATCTAATTGATCTCTCTCAAGTTCTATCTTCAAGTTCTAAGTGTTCTTCATAAATTCCAAAAGTTCTAGTTTCATAAAATCAAGAATACTTTCAAGTTTGCTAGCTCACTTCCAATCTTGTAAGGTGATCATCCAACCTCAAGAAATCTTTGTTTCTTACAGTAGGTTATCATTCTAATACAAGGTAATAATCATATTCAAACCTTGGTTCAATTTCTATAACTATAACAATTTTATTTCAAGTGATGATCTTACTTGAACTTGTTTTCGTGTCATGATTCTGCTTCAAGAACTTCGAGCCATCCAAGGATCCATTGAAGCTAGATCCATTTTTCTCTTTTCCAGTAGGTTTATCCAAGGAAATTAAGGTAGTAATGATGTTCATAACATCATTCGATTCATACATATAAAGCTATCTTATTCGAAGGTTTAAACTTGTAATCACTAGAACATAGTTTAGTTAATTCTAAACTTGTTCGCAAACAAAAGTTAATCCTTCTAACTTGACTTTTAAAATCAACTAAACACATGTTCTATATCTATATGATATGCTAACTTAATGATTTAAAACCTGGAAACACGAAAAACACCGTAAAACCGGATTTACGCCGTCGTAGTAACACCGCGGGCTGTTTTGGGTTAGTTAATTAAAAACTATGATAAACTTTGATTTAAAAGTTGTTATTCTGAGAAAATGATTTTTATTATGAACATGAAACTATATCCAAAAATTATGGTTAAACTCAAAGTGAAAGTATGTTTTCTAAAATGGTCATCTAGACGTCGTTCTTTCGACTGAAATGACTACCTTTACAAAAACGACTTGTAACTTATTTTTCCGACTATAAACCTATACTTTTTCTGTTTAGATTCATAAAATAGAGTTCAATATGAAACCATATCAATTTGATTCACTCAAAACGGATTTAAAATGAAGAAGTTATGGGTAAAACAAGATTGGATAATTTTTCTCATTTTAGCTACGTGAAAATTGGTAACAAATCTATTCCAACCATAACTTAATCAACTTGTATTGTATATTATGTAATCTTGAGATACCATAGACACGTATACAATGTTTCGACCTATCATGTCGACACATCTATATATATTTCGGAACAACCATAGACACTCTATATGTGAATGTTGGAGTTAGCTATACAGGGTTGAGGTTGATTCCAAAATATATATAGTTTGAGTTGTGATCAATACTGAGATACGTATACACTGGGTCGTGGATTGATTCAAGATAATATTTATCGATTTATTTCTGTACATCTAACTGTGGACAACTAGTTATAGGTTACTAACGAGGACAGCTGACTTAATAAACTTAAAACATCAAAATATATTAAAAGTGTTGTAAATATATTTTGAACATACTTTAATATATATGTATATATTGTTATAGGTTCGTGAATCAACAGTGGCCAAGTCTTACTTCCCGACGAAGTAAAAATCTGTGAAAGTGAGTTATAGTCCCACTTTTAAAATCTAATATTTTTGGGATGAGAATACATGCAGGTTTTATAAATGATTTACAAAATAGACACAAGTACGTGAAACTACATTCTATGGTTGAATTATCGAAATCGAATATGCCCCTTTTTATTAAGTCTGGTAATCTAAGAATTAGGGAACAGACACCCTAATTGACGCGAATCCTAAAGATAGATCTATTGGGCCTAACAAACCCCATCCAAAGTACCGGATGCTTTAGTACTTCGAAATTTATATCATATCCGAAGGGTGTCCCGGAATGATGGGGATATTCTTATATATATGCATCTTGTTAATGTCGGTTACCAGGTGTTCACCATATGAATGATTTTTATCTCTATGTATGGGATGTGTATTGAAATGTGAAATCTTGTGGTCTATTGTTACGAATTGATATATATAGGTTAAACCTATAACTCACCAACATTTTTGTTGACGTTTAAAGCATGTTTATTCTCAGGTGAATATTAAGAGCTTCCGCTGTTGCATACTAAAATAAGGACAAGATTTGGAGTCCATGTTTGTATGATATTGTGTAAAAACTGCATTCAAGAAACTGAATTCGATGTAACATATTTGTATTGTAAACCATTATGTAATGGTCGTGTGTAAACAGGATATTTTAGATTATCATTATTTGATAATCTACGTAAAGCTTTTTAAACCTTTATTTATGAAATAAAGGTTATGGTTTGTTTTAAAAATGAATGCAGTCTTTGAAAAACGTCTCATATAGAGGTCAAAACCTCGCAACGAAATCAATTAATATGGAACGTTTTTAATCAATAAGAACGGGACATTTCAGTTGGTATCCGAGCGTTGGTCTTAGAGAACCAGAAAATTTGCATTAGTGTGTCTTATCGAGTTTGTTAGGATGCATTAGTGAGTCTGGACTTCGACCGTGTTTTCTTTAAAAATGATTGCTTAACATTTTTGTTGGAAACTATATATTTTTAACATATGAATATTATGTGATATATTAATCTCTTAAAGTGTTTGATATTATGTGATAGATGTCTACCTCTAGAACAAGTCCCATTGACTCACCTAATAATAATGAAGAGTCAAATGTAAATTGGAATGATTTGTGGACTGATTCACAAGTTCCCGAAGAGGAACCGGAAGAAGAGTCGGAACCGGAAGAAGAATCGGAACCGGAAGAAGAATCGGAACCGGATGAAGAAATAGAACCGGTGGGGGAAATAATAAAACGGTTAAGTAAAAGAAAATCCTCAACCAACCGACCAAAGTTAATTATGGTCAATGGTGTTTCCGCCAAGGAAGCAAAATATTGGGAGGATTACCAATTCTCCGATGAATCGGATTCCGACGAGAATTCCGATGATGTTATAGAAATTACCCCAACTGAATTTAAAAAGGCAAAAGAAAATAATAAGGGAAAGGGCATAAAAATAGAGAAATCTAATTCCAACCCCGATGAACTTTATATGTATCGTCAACCCCCGAAGTCCTTAAGTTGTAACAATGACCCGGGAACCTCTAAACCACCAGGTTTTTCTAAACCAATGTGGACAACGACGGCTCGTATTAGGGGAACATCATATATCCCTAGAAACTTGGCAAAACGAACCAAAACCGAAGAAGAAGAAACGAGCGAGTCGGAATAAGATAGTTGTATTCGTGTGGTGTAATATATGTAATATAGTGTTCTTATGCTTTATGATATATGTAAAAATTGCTTGTATTAATAAGTATTTTTTTTTGAATCTAACTCTTGTCTATTTTACAGTTTAAAAACACAAAATGGATAGACAACCCAATATTTTAAGAGACCTACCCGGAGACATGATTGATGAAATCTTGTCTAGAGTCGGCCAGAATTCTTCGGCACAACTATTTAAGGCGAGATCAGTTTGTAAGACATTCGAAGAACGTTCCAAGAATGTCTTGGTTTATAAGAGACTTTCGTTTGAAAGATGGGGGATATCACATTGGGAAACCCATAAGTTACGATGTGTTTACTTTGACGCATATATTGCGGGGAACCCAAATGCTATTTTACGCAACGGGTTAAGAAATTATTTTGACTCAATATATCCGAATATTGGACTTCGTGATTTAGAAAAAGCGGCTAACATGCAACATAAAGAAGCATGTTATGCTTACGGATTAGTAATGTTCGCTTCTCACCAAAGTGAGAACAAGAACATCGGGCTACAACTATTAAACAAAACGTTTCCACAAGTGACGGAGTCGGTAATTGGGGTAAGAAATGAGGTTTTTAGATTATTACGGGACTGTTGGACATTACGTAACCCTCGTCCCTTTGATGACGTTACAACACGCTGTCTTATCAACGGCCATAACGGTTATGTTGCACAAGACCAAGGATGGGAAGTAGTCCTAGTAAAACCAGAATGCATGACTTGTTTCTGGACGTATGAATTGCGTGTCTTTATTGCCTTTGCTGAACGACTTGTGTACTAGCTAGAATTGTCTTCACAACTATCTTGTATCAAAGTTATTGTGTGCTATATTTCATGCTTTATGTAAAATAAGCGGTATTGTAAGTTTGTAAAATATTGTATAAAAGTTTGAACGCGAAATATTATTATAATCAGTTTTTCATATAGAATTGTAGTAGTTGAATTGTATATTAGCTACTAAGTATGAACTTAACGGGTAGGTACTACCCGAATTTAAACTTATAAAACGCTAATATGAAGAAAAAGCTTTTATAAATGAGTTCATATTATGCTACAAAATACTATTAACTACTCTTAATATTCTGTATGATTAACTTGTTCCATTTAACTATTTTGAAGGAAATGGCACCGACTACTCGACACACCGTGAATATGAATGAAGAGGAATTCCGTACTTTTCTAGCTTCAAACATAGCCGCAGTACAGGCTGCGCTACATACCAACAATAACCTTGGATCTAGCAGTACAGGAAATCGTGTAGGATGCACCTACAAAGAATTCACTGCCTGCAAACCTTTGGAATTTGATGGAACCGAAGGACCGATCGGATTGAAACGGTGGACCGAGAAGGTTGAATCGGTGTTTGCCATAAGTAAGTGTACTGAAGAGGACAAAGTGAAGTACGCTACGCATACCTTCACAGGTTCTGCGTTAACATGGTGGAATACCTATCTAGAGCAAGTGGGACAAGATGATGCGTACGCACTACCGTGGTCAGCATTCAAGCACTTGATGAACGAGAAGTACCGTCCCAGAACCGAGGTCAATAAGCTCAAGACAGAACTTAGAGGGTTACGAACCCAAGGATTTGATATTACCACGTACGAAAGACGATTCACAGAATTGTGCCTATTGTGTCCGGGAGCATTCGAAGATGAGGAAGAGAAGATCGACGCGTTTGTGAAAGGATTACCGGAAAGAATCCAAGAAGATATAAGTTCACACGAGCCCGCCTCCATACAACAGGCATGTAGAATGGCTCACAAACTAGTGAACCAGATTGAAGAAAGAATTAAAGAACAGACTGCTGAAGAGGCCAATGTGAAGCAAGTCAAAAGAAAGTGGGAGGAAAACGGTGATAAGAATCACCAATACAACAACAACAGCAATTACAACAATAATCGCAACAATTATCCCAACAATCGCAACATCAATCGCAACTACAACAAACGGCCCAACAACAACAACAACAACAACAACAACAGCAACTACAACAATCATCCCAACAACAATAATAACCGCAACAACAACAACAATCAGAAGCAGCTATGCCAAAGGTGTGAAAAGAATCACTCGGGGTTCTGCACCAAATTTTGCAACAAGTGTAAAAGAAATGGTCATAGCGCGGCGAAGTGTGAGGTCTACGGACCAGGGGTTAATAGAACGAAAGGAACAAATGGTGTCGGAACGAGTAATGGCGGAGCAAGTAGTGTCGGAGCAAGTTATGCCAATGTAGTTTGTTATAAGTGTGGAAAACCAGGCCACATTATTAGAAATTGCCCGAACCAGGAGAACACGAATGGACAAGGCCGTGGAAGAGTTTTCAATATTAATGCGGTAGAGGCACAGGAAGACCCGGAGCTTGTTACGGGTACGTTTCTTATTGACAATAAATCTGCTTACGTTTTATTTGATTCGGGTGCGGATAGAAGCTATATGAGTAGAGATTTTTGTGCTAAATTAAGTTGTCCATTGACGCCTTTGGATAGTAAATTTTTACTCGAATTAGCAAATGGTAAATTAATTTCAGCAGATAATATATGTCGGAATCGAGAAATTAAACTGGTTAGCGAAACATTTAAGATTGATTTGATACCAGTAGAGTTAGGGAGTTTTGATGTGATAATCGGTATGGACTGGTTGAAAGAAGTGAAAGCGGAGATCGTTTGTTACAAAAATGCAATTCGCATTATACGAGAAAAAGGAAAACCCTTAATGGTGTACGGAGAAAAGGGCAACACGAAGCTACATCTTATTAGTAATTTGAAGGCACAAAAACTAATAAGAAAAGGTTGCTATGCTGTTCTAGCACACGTCGAGAAAGTACAAACTGAAGAAAAGAGCATCAATGATGTTCCCATTGCAAAAGAATTTCCCGATGTATTTCCGAAAGAATTACCGGGATTACCCCCACATCGATCCGTTGAATTTCAAATAGATCTTGTACCAGGAGCTGCACCAATAGCTCGTGCTCCTTACAGACTCGCACCCAGCGAGATGAAAGAACTGCAAAGCCAATTACAAGAACTTTTAGAGCGTGGTTTCATTCGACCAAGCACATCACCGTGGGGAGCTCCTGTTTTGTTTGTCAAGAAGAAAGATGGTACATTCAGGTTGTGTATCGACTACCGAGAGTTAAACAAACTTACCATCAAGAACCGCTACCCACTACCGAGAATCGACGACTTATTTGATCAACTACAAGGCTCGTCTGTTTATTCAAAGATTGACTTACGTTCCGGGTATCATCAAATGCGGGTGAAAGAAGATGATATTCCAAAGACTGCTTTCAGAACACGTTACGGTCATTACGAGTTTATGGTCATGCCGTTTGGTTTAACTAATGCACCAGCTGTGTTCATGGACCTTATGAACCGAGTGTGTGGACCATACCTTGACAAGTTTGTCATTGTTTTCATTGATGACATACTTATTTACTCAAAGAATGACCAAGAACACGGTGAACATTTGAGAAAGGTGTTCGAAGTATTGAGGAAGGAAGAATTGTACGCTAAGTTTTCAAAGTGTGCATTTTGGTTGGAAGAAGTTCAATTCCTCGGTCACATAGTGAACAAAGAAGGTATTAAGGTGGATCCAGCAAAGATAGAAACTGTTGAAAAGTGGGAAACCCCGAAAACTCCGAAACACATACGCCAGTTTTTAGGACTAGCTGGTTACTACAGAAGGTTCATCCAAGACTTTTCTAGAATAGCAAAACCCTTGACTGCATTAACGCATAAAGGGAAGAAATTTGAATGGAATGATGAACAAGAGAAAGCGTTTCAGTTATTGAAGAAAAAGCTAACTACGGCACCTATATTGTCATTGCCTGAAGGGAATGATGATTTTGTGATTTATTGTGATGCATCAAAGCAAGGTCTCGGTTGTGTATTAATGCAACGAACGAAGGTGATTGCTTATGCGTCTAGACAATTGAAGATTCACGAACAAAATTATACGACGCATGATTTGGAATTAGGCGCGGTTATTTTTGCATTAAAGACTTGGAGGCACTACTTATATGGGGTCAAAAGTATTATATATACCGACCACAAAAGTCTTCAACACATATTTAATCAGAAACAACTGAATATGAGGCAGCGTAGGTGGATTGAATTATTGAATGATTACGACTTTGAGATTCGTTACCACCCGGGGAAGGCAAATGTGGTAGCCGATGCCTTGAGCAGGAAGGACAGAGAACCCATTCGAGTAAAATCTATGAATATAATGATTCATAATAACATTACTACTCAAATAAAGGAGGCGCAACAAGGAGTTTTAAAAGAGGGAAATTTAAAGGATGAAATACCCAAAGGATCGGAGAAGCATCTTAATATTCGGGAAGACGGAACCCGGTATAGGGCTGAAAGGATTTGGGTACCAAAATTTGGAGATATGAGAGAAATGGTACTTAGAGAAGCTCATAAAACCAGATACTCAATACATCCTGGAACGGGGAAGATGTACAAGGATCTCAAGAAACATTTTTGGTGGCCGGGTATGAAAGCCGATGTTGCTAAATACGTAGGAGAATGTTTGACGTGTTCTAAGGTCAAAGCTGAGCATCAGAAACCATCAGATCTACTTCAACAACCCGAAATCCCGGAATGGAAATGGGAAAACATTACCATGGATTTCATCACTAAATTGCCAAGGACTGCAAGTGGTTTTGATACTATTTGGGTAATAGTTGATCGTCTCACCAAATCAGCACACTTCCTACCAATAAGAGAAGATGACAAGATGGAGAAGTTAGCACGACTGTATTTGAAGGAAGTCGTCTCCAGACATGGAATACCAATCTCTATTATCTCTGATAGGGATGGCAGATTTATTTCAAGATTCTGGCAGACATTACAGCAAGCATTAGGAACTCGTCTAGACATGAGTACTGCCTATCATCCACAAACTGATGGGCAGAGCGAAAGGACGATACAAACGCTTGAAGACATGCTACGAGCATGTGTTATTGATTTCGGAAACAGTTGGGATCGACATCTACCGTTAGCAGAATTTTCCTACAACAACAGCTACCATTCAAGCATTGAGATGGCGCCGTTTGAAGCACTTTATGGTAGAAAGTGCAGGTCTCCGATTTGTTGGAGTGAAGTGGGGGATAGACAGATTACGGGTCCGGAGATTATACAAGAAACTACCGAGAAGATCATCCAAATTCAACAACGGTTGAAAACCGCCCAAAGTCGACAAAAGAGCTACGCTGACATTAAAAGAAAAGATATAGAATTTGAAATTGGAGAGATGGTCATGCTTAAAGTTGCACCTTGGAAAGGCGTTGTTCGATTTGGTAAACGAGGGAAATTAAATCCAAGGTATATTGGACCATTCAAGATTATTGATCGTGTCGGACCAGTAGCTTACCGACTAGAGTTACCTCAACAACTCGCGGCTGTACATAACACTTTCCACGTCTCGAATTTAAAGAAATGTTTTGCTAAAGAAGATCTCACTATTCCGTTAGAGGAAATCCAAATCAACAAAAAACTTCAATTCATCGAAGAACCCGTCGAAATAATGGATCGTGAGGTTAAAAGACTTAAGCAAAACAAGATACCAATTGTTAAGGTTCGATGGAATGCTCGTAGAGGACCCGAGTTCACCTGGGAGCGTGAAGATCAGATGAAGAAGAAATACCCGCATCTATTTCCAGAAGATTCGTCAACACCTTCAACAGCTTAAAATTTCGGGACGAAATTTATTTAACGGGTAGGTACTGTAGTAACCCGAACTTTTCCATGTTTATATATATTAATTGAGATTGATATTTACATGATTAAATGTTTCCAACATGTTAAGCAATCAAACTTTTTAAGACTTGATTAATTGAAATATGTTTCATATAGACAATTGACCACCCAAGTTGATCGGTGATTCACGAACGTTAAAACTTGTAAAAACTATATGATGACATATATATGGATATATATATATATATATATATATATATATATAGTTAACATGATACTATGATAAGAAAACATATCATAAAGTATATTAACAATGAACTACATATGTAAAAACAAGACTACTAACTTAATGATTTTTAAACGAGACATATATGTAACGATTATCGTTGTAAAGACATTTAATGTATATATATCATATTAAGAGATATTCATACATGATAATATCATGATAATATAATAATTTAAAATCTCATTTGATATTATAAACATTGGGTTAACAACATTTAACAAGATCGTTAACCTAAAGGTTTCAAAACAACACTTACATGTAACGACTAACGATGACTTAACGACTCAGTTAAAATGTATATACATGTAGTGTTTTAATATGTATTTATACACTTTTGAAAGACTTCAATACACTTATCAAAATACTTCTACTTAACAAAAATGCTTACAATTACATCCTCGTTCAGTTTCATCAACAATTCTACTCGTATGCACCCGTATTCGTACTCGTACAATACACAGCTTTTAGATGTATGTACTATTGGTATATACACTCCAATGATCTGCTCTTAGCAGCCCATGTGAGTCACCTAACACATGTGGGAACCATCATTTGGCAACTAGCATGAAATATCTCATAAAATTACAAAAATATGAGTAATCATTCATGACTTATTTACATGAAAACAAAATTACATATCCTTTATATCTAATCCATACACCAACGACCAAAAACACCTACAAACACTTTCATTCTTCAATTTTCTTCATCTAATTGATCTCTCTCAAGTTCTATCTTCAAGTTCTAAGTGTTCTTCATAAATTCCAAAAGTTCTAGTTTCATAAAATCAAGAATACTTTCAAGTTTGCTAGCTCACTTCCAATCTTGTAAGGTGATCATCCAACCTCAAGAAATCTTTGTTTCTTACAGTAGGTTATCATTCTAATACAAGGTAATAATCATATTCAAACCTTGGTTCAATTTCTATAACTATAACAATTTTATTTCAAGTGATGATCTTACTTGAACTTGTTTTCGTGTCATGATTCTGCTTCAAGAACTTCGAGCCATCCAAGGATCCATTGAAGCTAGATCCATTTTTCTCTTTTCCAGTAGGTTTATCCAAGGAAATTAAGGTAGTAATGATGTTCATAACATCATTCGATTCATACATATAAAGCTATCTTATTCGAAGGTTTAAACTTGTAATCACTAGAACATAGTTTAGTTAATTCTAAACTTGTTCGCAAACAAAAGTTAATCCTTCTAACTTGACTTTTAAAATCAACTAAACACATGTTCTATATCTATATGATATGCTAACTTAATGATTTAAAACCTGGAAACACGAAAAACACCGTAAAACCGGATTTACGCCGTCGTAGTAACACCGCGGGCTGTTTTGGGTTAGTTAATTAAAAACTATGATAAACTTTGATTTAAAAGTTGTTATTCTGAGAAAATGATTTTTATTATGAACATGAAACTATATCCAAAAATTATGGTTAAACTCAAAGTGAAAGTATGTTTTCTAAAATGGTCATCTAGACGTCGTTCTTTCGACTGAAATGACTACCTTTACAAAAACGACTTGTAACTTATTTTTCCGACTATAAACCTATACTTTTTCTGTTTAGATTCATAAAATAGAGTTCAATATGAAACCATAGCAATTTTATTCACTCAAAACGGATTTAAAATGAAGAAGTTATGGGTAAAACAAGATTGGATAATTTTTCTCATTTTAGCTACGTGAAAATTGGTAACAAATCTATTCCAACCATAACTTAATCAACTTGTATTGTATATTATGTAATCTTGAGATACCATAGACACGTATACAATGTTTCGACCTATCATGTCGACACATCTATATATATTTCGGAACAACCATAGACACTCTATATGTGAATGTTGGAGTTAGCTATACAGGGTTGAGGTTGATTCCAAAAAATATATAGTTTGAGTTGTGATCAATACTGAGATACGTATACACTGGGTCGTGGATTGATTCAAGATAATATTTATCGATTTATTTCTGTACATCTAACTGTGGACAACTAGTTATAGGTTACTAACGAGGACAGCTGACTTAATAAACTTAAAACATCAAAATATATTAAAAGTGTTGTAAATATATTTTGAACATACTTTAATATATATGTATATATTGTTATAGGTTCGTGAATCAACAGTGGCCAAGTCTTACTTCCCGACGAAGTAAAAATCTGTGAAAGTGAGTTATAGTCCCACTTTTAAAATCTAATATTTTTGGGATGAGAATACATGCAGGTTTTATAAATGATTTACAAAATAGACACAAGTACGTGAAACTACATTCTATGGTTGAATTATCGAAATCGAATATGCCCCTTTTTATTAAGTCTGGTAATCTAAGAATTAGGGAACAGACACCCTAATTGACGCGAATCCTAAAGATAGATCTATTGGGCCTAACAAACCCCATCCAAAGTACCGGATGCTTTAGTACTTCGAAATTTATATCATATCCGAAGGGTGTCCCGGAATGATGGGGATATTCTTATATATATGCATCTTGTTAATGTCGGTTACCAGGTGTTCACCATATGAATGATTTTTATCTCTATGTATGGGATGTGTATTGAAATGTGAAATCTTGTGGTCTATTGTTACGAATTGATATATATAGGTTAAACCTATAACTCACCAACATTTTTGTTGACGTTTAAAGCATGTTTATTCTCAGGTGAATATTAAGAGCTTCCGCTGTTGCATACTAAAATAAGGACAAGATTTGGAGTCCATGTTTGTATGATATTGTGTAAAAACTGCATTCAAGAAACTGAATTCGATGTAACATATTTGTATTGTAAACCATTATGTAATGGTCGTGTGTAAACAGGATATTTTAGATTATCATTATTTGATAATCTACGTAAAGCTTTTTAAACCTTTATTTATGAAATAAAGGTTATGGTTTGTTTTAAAAATGAATGCAGTCTTTGAAAAACGTCTCATATAGAGGTCAAAACCTCGCAACGAAATCAATTAATATGGAACGTTTTTAATCAATAAGAACGGGACATTTCACTTACCAACCGAATACACAGTCTTAGGCATCAATTCTATCAATTATTCATTGGTTAATTCGATCCCGTTAGTCTAATACGTATTCGACTCATTCTAATTAGTGTTTCCGCCATTAATCTAGATACAACGTATGATCTAAGGTCCGAATTACATCTTCAAAGTGGTATCAGAGCATTGTGTTGCTGATCCATACGTTATTTGAGTCGAATTTTTGATTTTTGTGATTAGGGTTTGTGTCAAAACGGGTTTCAATTAAAAGGTTGGAACTTTTACGTTTAAATCCAGTGTTTTCGAGTGTTTTTGTGTTCAAAGGTGTTTTTGTGAAGTTTTCATCGGTTTTGTTTGAGTCCAGAACGTTAGAATCAATCAAAATTTGAGTTTTGGCCAAAAACCCTAGTTTTTTTCCTGCCCAGATACGTAAGAACTACCCTCGGCCGATCGTCATTGACCATCGACCGAGTGTCTTGACCTTCGACCGATAGTCACTCACACTCGACCGACCGTCTTAAGTTGAACCGGAGGATAGTTTGTGATAACCTTGAACCGTTTGTCTAGACCATCGACCGTTCGTCCTTAGACCATCGACCGATTGTCTCCGTCCTCCGACCGATCGTCTCAGTCCATCGGCCGATCCTCTTTTAATCCAGAATAATTTAATTAATCCATAATTAATCACTTAATCAGTTAATAATGTCTGATACAAACGAGAAATTAACAAACGAATACAGTGCACTTGTTATTGCACCCGGAATTCAAAGACTATTATTAAGCGAAAGTGAATCAGGATCTAACAATAAAGTTCCGAGGCTTGAAAACTTAAAAGACTTTTTAGAATGGAAAGTTAGGTTTGTGATTTACCTTAATGGACAAGATTCTCGACTTTGGGAGTGTATTGAGACTCCTTTTGTTTAGCCATCAGGGGCTGACGGTGAACCTAAAGAAACTCATGATTTTGATCCCGCAGAACGCGAAGGGTATAATCTTGAGTGTCGGTGTTATGCTCAGTTAACGCAAGCCTTGTCTAAGGAAATTTTCGGTCAGTTTAAGAACCGTTATAAGACGTGCTATACTCTTTGGCAGGCTATTGTGTCCGCAACTGAGGGTACTGCTACTTATAAAGCAACTAAAGGTAAAGTGTTGAAGGATGAGTGGAAGGTGTTTGCAGCCCTTCCAACAGAAACTTTGAGCCAGACCTTAGAAAGGTACAGGTTATTGGTTGCCGAGATGACGGATTATGGGATTGAGGTAAAAGATGATAAGGCAATAAAAGTGTTGGCACTTGGTCTTCCTGAGAAGTGGGATTATGAAGTAGAGAAGATCCAAAACCTATATGTTGCTTCTGCACGTCCTTTGACATTGACTGCATTTACTTCAAAGTTAATGGAGAAGGATATTCAGGTTGAGGCCAAAAGGAAAAGGCTTGGTACTGTAGCAGCCAATGTCACATCTAGTGCTTCTTCTTCTGGTCATGCTCCATTGCAGACAGCGTACATCACAGCAAATGCAAATCAGATATCTGCACCAAAGTCACAATCTGGTTACTTTAATGCCAAAATACAAAACTCTACAATTAAGATGATTGAGGACGTTCCGACTCAGCAGACTCAGATTCCACCTCAGACTCAGACTCAGACTCAGAGTCCTATGTTTCAAACTGACAATATCAGGAAAAGATCTATTGAGTCCATTCAGGAGGACATGGCTTTAGCTGCTATCGTTGTTAACTCTTACAACGATATGATTAGTGGACATGTTCTTAACAATCATCTCGAGAATGAAGATTATGATCAGATCGATGAAGATGAGCTAGAGAGGATGGACATTCTGTACTGTATGGGTAGCATTGTTAGGCGTGCTAGGAAGTATTTAAAGAGAACTGGTCAACGATCTTTGAGTTTAAACGGGGATTCTAAGTTTGGTTTTGACATGGCGAAGGTTAGATGTTATAACTGTGATGAACTTGGTCACTTCAAGAAGACTTGTACTAGACCACCAAAGGCTGGTTATCATGATCCTTTTCTTAGTACAACCATCTCAGTGACTCCCCAACACGTCATTGTTGAGAAGGAATCATCTGGTTCTGCTTAACCTAAAGCCTTAACTGGTTCCACAATATATCCTGATGAAGTTTGTGACTGGTCTATTCCAGTTGATGCTCAGAAAGCTAATGTTGTATTTGTGGGAAAGAGTCCGGCTGAAATTGAGGAAGAAAGAGTAGTTCGAAGAAGAGCAGGTTGTAAGGGTAAAGATAATCCAAACTGCACATGCTACGTGTGCAAGTGTGATGCAAGGTTAAAGAGAGCTGAGGAGCTTATGAAATGGTGTTTCAGAAAGAGGGTTAAGGAACAGCTGTATGATAAGTTCCGGAAAGCCAAGGATTTGTCAGACATTGAGTTTACTACTGATCCATCCGATGAAGAAGAAGGTAAAAGTTGTCATGAGGGTACTTGGTTCAGAGAAGAGTTGGGTCATTTGCTCAACCGTGATTTTGTGAGTGGTGATAAGAAAGTTGTGACGGTTCAAAGTCAAGTTAGTTCAGATAATAGTGAGGGTAAGGAAGGTTATGAAGCTGATTATACGGACAGCACAAGTTCGGAGTACGAATCAGAGTCAGATGTTGAAAGGACCCGTTCATATACATTATAAACGATTCACAATAGTTGATTACATCGCGAGGTATTTGACCTCTATATGATACATTTTACAAATATTGCATTCATTTTTAAAAGACATACTTTCTTTACAACGAAAGTTAACGGCATGCACACCATTTCATAATACATCCAACTATAATTAACATAATAATAATCTTGATGAACTCAATGACTCGAATGCAACGTCTTTCAAAATATGCCATGAATGACTCCAAGTAATATCTTTAAAATGAGCTAATGCACAGCGGAAGATTTCTTTAATACCTGAGAATAAACATGCTTTAAAGTGTCAACCAAAAGGTTGGTGAGTTCATAGGTTTATCATAACAATCATTTCAATATATTAATAGACCACAAGATTTCCGTTTATAAATATATGTACACTCACAAGTGTATAAAAGTATTCTATAAGTTGTAGGCACCCGGTAACAAGCTTTAACGTTCATGTTTTACCCTCTGAAGTACACCAGATCATGTGTGTTTAAAATAACCTCGAAGTACTAAAGCATCCCATAGTCAGGATGGGGTTTGTCAGGCCCAATAGATCTATCTTTAGGATTCGCGCCTACCGTACATAGACAAGTAGTTTAATGTTACCAAGCTAAGGGTATATTTCTGGTTTAAACCCACGTAGAATTAGTTTTAGTACTTGTGCCTATTTCGTAAAACATTTATAAAAACAGCGCATGTATTCTCAGTCCCAAAAATATAAAGAGTAAAAAGGAGCAAATGAAACTCACCATACTGTATTTCGTAGTAAAAATACATATAACGTCATTTAACAAGTGCAAGGTTAGCCTCGGATTCACGAACGTATCAATATTGAGATTCAATATTGCAGGAAAGTACGTAGACGCAACGGAGATGATAAACACTAGATTGACCTCACGAACATACCCATGAACCATACCCATCACCTCCATAGCTATAACCCATAATTTTCTTAGCTTCGACTCATTCAAAAAACTATTTTGAAATCACTCGGACATCACTCGGTCATAATATTTTATGTATACTAATAATATCTTGAAATAATACAGAGCAAATATATATATATATATATATATATATATATATATATATATATATATATATATATATATATATATATATATATATATATATATATATATATATAAATCGATTGAGAGAGTTTAGAGAAATATATTTTCAAGTTTCTATGAAATAATGAAACATATTGAATTCTATTTATAATAGATTTTTAAATTATTAAAGTAAATTATTAAAGTATGAATTATTAAAGTGAATTATTAAAGTATGAATTATTAAAGTGAATTATTAAAGTATGAATTATTAAAGTATGATTATTAAAGTATGAATTATTAAAGTGAATTATTAAAGTAGGAATTATTAAAGTATGAATTATTAAAGTGAATTATTAAAGTATGAATTATTAAAGTGAATTATTAAAGTTAAAGTAAAGTAAAAGTAAAGTAAAGGTAAAGTTAAAGTATAGTAAAAGTATAAAAACTATGTATGTATAATACGCGTATAAATGTATATAATATTAATTTAAATCGTTATATATATTTAATGAAATAAAATATAAATATCGTTATATTTATTATACTGGTTAAGTAATGAGTTGTCAAAAGTGATTCTAGATATTTATAAAAGTTATATACGTTTTAATAATAAAGTTCTTTTTAAACTAAAAACGTTTTTGTACGTTTGAAAATAGATTAATAGAATATTATGGAAACCAATTCTCCACTAGCTTTTGTCTAACTTTCGTAAATGACACTTTTTATTTTTATTTATAAATAGCTTTACAAATTATTTCGAATATCGTTAAGAGGAATAGATTTTCTCAAATCATAGTGGACCTCTCAACAGAGACTTGTAATCATAATTCAATGTTTCTGATAATTCAATCATTTAATATATATTTTTTTAATTTCTTCGATAATCATATTGAAACAAATATGTTCATATAAAGCATTATACGTTTAAATACTTTGTTGACATTTTCAATTTATAACATATACACATATACATACATATTCATATATGTTCATTTAATGGTTCGTGAATCATTGGAATTTGGTCGAGGTTTAAATGAATGTATAAACATAGTTTAAAATCCTTGAGATTTAACTTAACAAACATTGCTTATCGTGTCGGAATAATATAAAGATAAAGTTTAAATTTAGTCGGAAATTTTCGGGTCGTCACAGTACCTACCCGTTAAAGAAATTTCGTCCCCGAAATTTGATAGAGGTCGTTATGGCTAACAATGAGAATGTTATTATGACGTAACGATTATGAAGTTTTATCATGTCTAAGAAGTATGGATAAAATAATTTGATTACTCGAAGCGTATGAGGGAAGTTATCGTAAATGAAGGAAATAAGATTATAGTGATTCGTCATATCTTTTGACGTCATCACAATTGATCTCCGAATTTAAAGAAAATCTTTGTAATCTATGTTAGATTTGATGCTTCGGTGATTAAGGAGATTATGATTCTTTTCGAATTAATACGATAATCCATCTTGATTTCTCTGTCGGGTATTTCACTATAAATCCACCTCCTTCGTTTCCTTACAACTCACACCTTCTATTCTTTCTCCCTCAACTCATATTTTAAAGTATTTGTCAATATGCTTCATCCAGTACTGATTCTCGATATACTCCTCACTTTCATATCTGTCATTCTTCTTTTTCATCTGCCTCCGGAAGAATCTATTTACTTCTACTATACTCTCGGTTTTATAGTGTTTTTAGTTCTTCCGTGTCTTTATATTGCTATATGCATCGATATATACGGTTTATAATTTTTGGGTGGTTGTTGGGTTTTATATCTTCCCTTATATTTCAAAGCCCCTGCTTTTGTCTTATATAATCATTGACATCCATAGTTAATGCTCCCTTCTATTTGCTGCGATTTATACTCCAATTTCTATTTTGGAGTTTTGTCCTTTCGTTTCTTCTTCTTGCGATTAAGCAACGTTTGTAATGGTCCAGTATTCGCAGATATGAATTTCAGAATGAACATACTTAATGTTCTAAGAAGGAAATGGTAATGGCACGATCTTGATTTGTTAATTTACCAGAATACTCTGAAAAGACCGAATCATCAAGAAAATATATTCTTGATATTTTTAGAGATTAAATAGAATACAAGAGTCGTGTAACATGGAACATGATGACGGCATGGTCTGTGAATCGTCATGTCCCATTAGAAACTCAGCATGACTTACTGTAATATAATCACGTTGATCAAGTGTCATTATATTATACTAACTCATGCTTCAGTTCCCAACACTACTTCAAAACATTCATAATTTAAACTAGAAAGTTTATAGAATATAGAAACTAATAGTTTCTTATATGATGTAACACTGATAGCTCAAAGAGATAAATGACTTCAGATAAGATTAGTTGTGAAAATATCTTCAGAAATATTGCGGATATTTATAATGAAAGATATGATAATATCTTAGAATTTCTAATATTGATGGATGATGATGAAGATTTTTCTGTAAAGGTTTAAAATAAAGAGTAAGGCATTCGTTAATGACTTTAGCAGGCACTGAATCATTTAGATTCTTTGAAGGCAGATTTAGTCTTTGTGATTTGTCCACAGCCTCCTTCATAGTCTGTTCAATCCGTTTTCCAGTTCTAAACCTTCTCTTTTTCTCAGCTTTACCACCTTACTATTCTTTGTCATCAAACTTTTTACTGTTAAGATCGTTTACAGTTTTTGATGCTTCGTCAGCATTTCAAGAACTAGTTTGCAGTTCAAAATATTTTTCATAACTTCACATTCAAAGTATGTAAGTCCAGGAGATAGACGTTTTACGTACACATATAACTGTTGGCATAGACATGCTGCGAGATTTCAAAATACTGGTTACTATTTTTCGATGATTCGTATGACAATTCTCTTTACAAGATGCGAATGAGTAAATGATGTGATTTCATAAATATAATGATTTTTCGAAAATTCAAAGATAATTGAAGTTGTTGGTAAGTTTATTGCTAAGGTGGCGAGATATGAAAGGTCCCTAGTAATGATGACGAAAGGGCAACGTATCTATCGAGGTTATAATAAGACTAGTTCGACTGAAAAGTCGAAGTTGACTTGCTGGAGCTGTGACAAAACTGTCTACTTTGAAAAGGAATTGAAAAGTCATTTTAGCTAATAAATGCCAAAGGGTCTGACACGGATACGCGTCGAACTATGACTTTGGCTTCGAGAGCTTTTTAGGTACATAAATGTGGGTAATATGTGGTTGGATCATCATCTCGATTGTTCATTGTTTGAAGTGTCTTCGAAAACTTCAGAGAGTTTGAACACAGTCTGTAATCGTTAATATACATATGATGTTCTAACACAGTTTTGAAGTCAAAGTATAGCTTTGAAAGATGTAGGAATCTAAGAGTGATGTCTTCTGTTAAATCATGATTTGGATTTTGATTTGTCAAAATCAGAATGCGTAATCAAATTTGGGTGAGAATGGTTGTTTTGATTACTATACAAGAATGTATATTGTTGTGAGATTTTGGGAGTATAGTTGATGATTTGCTTAATCAGATTCGAAAAATGTAACATATTAATTGTGAATTTATATATCTCTCGGGTATTACCTACCCGTTAAAAAAAAATTTCACAATTAATATTTTGTACAACAGAATTTTATTACAGTCTTTATGAAAATATATATGTGCATATTTTCTTCAGATGTAACACAGATTTAATGAGTTAATATTAAATTAAACTCATTTGATTTACGGTTGAAACTAGAACTGAATAATCCCTAAAGACTTTAGAAATTACATAACTTTTACGGAGTATTTATTCAATAAAATTGAAAGTATGAATTAATACTTCGTTATTTGTTGGTGTTTGTAACCCTTGCACCATATTCTCTAAAGCCACTACTCGAGCGCGAAGCGCGTTGACTTCTTCTATTACACCGGGGTGATTGTCGGTTCGGACGAGCGGATAAATAAAATCTAGAATTTGATGTAGTATATAATCGTGACGAGATACTCTGGAAATGAGAGAGAAAATGGTGTTTCGGACCGGTTCGCCGGTAAGTGCTTCAGGTTCATCGCCAAGAGGGCAATGTGGTGGATGGAAGGGATCACCTTCTTCTTGTCTCCAATTATTGAAGAGGCTACGAACCTATCCCCAATTCATCCAGAATAGATGATGGCTAATTGGTTGATCCATTCCGGTCACACTGCTTTCGAAACTTGAGTGGGATTCCATATCGGAATTCGAGGGACTTGAACTAATGACGAATTCCATTTCGTTCGATTGAATAAAGGATTTTTCGATATGAAATGATTTTTCGGCTATCGGGTGGTATTCTAATTACATAGAATATCTATATATATAGCGCAAAAGATTTCGTAGATTACGGAGGAATTTACGGGATATGTCAGGCAAAGTTTACAGTAACAGATACGCTAAGATATGGATTAGCAGATACACTAAGATATGAATTTTGTCTATACACTATTCATGCAATCAATGCAGTAAGACGTGTCTAGACTAAGAATGATAAGTAGGCAATTTCCGACAAAAATGATAAGAAAAACTTTTGACATGCAGACACGGTCGAAGTCCAGGCTCACTAATGCATCCTAACGACTATCAGTTAGACACACTAATGCAGACCTGGTTCGCTAAGACCACCGCTCTGATACCAACTGAAAGGACCCATTCATATACATTATAAACGATTCACAATAGTTGATTACATCGCGAGGTATTTGACCTCTATATGATACATTTTACAAATATTGCATTCATTTTTAAAAGACATACTTTCTTTACAACGAAAGTTAACGGCATGCACACCATTTCATAATACATCCAACTATAATTAACATAATAATAATCTTGATGAACTCAATGACTCGAATGCAACGTCTTTCAAAATATGCCATGAATGACTCCAAGTAATATCTTTAAAATGAGCTAATGCACAGCGGAAGATTTCTTTAATACCTGAGAATAAACATGCTTTAAAGTGTCAACCAAAAGGTTGGTGAGTTCATAGGTTTATCATAACAATCATTTCAATATATTAATAGACCACAAGATTTCCGTTTATAAATATATGTACACTCACAAGTGTATAAAAGTATTCTATAAGTTGTAGGCACCCGGTAACAAGCTTTAACGTTCATGTTTTACCCTCTGAAGTACACCAGATCATGTGTTTTTAAAATAACCTCGAAGTACTAAAGCATCCCATAGTCAGGATGGGGTTTGTCAGGCCCAATAGATCTATCTTTAGGATTCGCGCCTACCGTACATAGACAAGTAGTTTAATGTTACCAAGCTAAGGGTATATTTCTGGTTTAAACCCACGTAGAATTAGTTTTAGTACTTGTGCCTATTTCGTAAAACATTTATAAAAACAGCGCATGTATTCTCAGTCCCAAAAATATAAAGAGTAAAAGGGAGCAAATGAAACTCACCATACTGTATTTCGTAGTAAAAATACATATAACGTCATTTAACAAGTGCAAGGTTAGCCTCGGATTCACGAACGTATCAATATTGAGATTCAATATTGCAGGAAAGTACGTAGACGCAACGGAGATGATAAACACTAGATTGACCTCACGAGCATACCCATGAACCATACTCATCACCTCCATAGCTATAACCCATAATTTTCTTAGCTTCGACTCATTCAAAAAACTATTTTGAAATCACTCGGACATCACTCGGTCATAATATTTTATGTATACTAATAATATCTTGAAATAATACAGAGCAATATATATATATATATATATATATATATATATATATATATATATATATATATATATATTTATATATATATATATATATATAAATCGATTGAGAGAGTTTAGAGAAATATATTTTCAAGTTTCTATGAAATAATGAAACATATTGAATTCTATTTATAATAGATTTTTAAATTATTAAAGTAAATTATTAAAGTATGAATTATTAAAGTGAATTATTAAAGTATGAATTATTAAAGTGAATTATTAAAGTATGAATTATTAAAGTATGATTATTAAAGTATGAATTATTAAAGTGAATTATTAAAGTAGGAATTATTAAAGTATGAATTATTAAAGTGAATTATTAAAGTATGAATTATTAAAGTGAATTATTAAAGTTAAAGTAAAGTAAAAGTAAAGTAAAGGTAAAGTTAAAGTATAGTAAAAGTATAAAAACTATGTATGTATAATACGCGTATAAATGTATATAATATTAATTTAAATCGTTATATATATTTAATGAAATAAAATATAAATATCGTTATATTTATTATACTGGTTAAGTAATGAGTTGTCAAAAGTGATTCTAGATATTTATAAAAGTTATATACGTTTTAATAATAAAGTTCTTTTTAAACTAAAAACGTTTTTGTACGTTTGAAAATAGATTAATAGAATATTATGGAAACCAATTCTCCACTAGCTTTTGTCTAACTTTCGTAAATGACACTTTTTATTTTTATTTATAAATAGCTTTACAAATTATTTCGAATATCGTTAAGAGGAATAGATTTTCTCAAATCATAGTGGACCTCTCAACAGAGACTTGTAATCATAATTCAATGTTTCTGATAATTCAATCATTTAATATATATTTTTTTAATTTCTTCGATAATCATATTGAAACAAATATGTTCATATAAAGCATTATACGTTTAAATACTTTGTTGACATTTTCAATTTATAACATATACACATATACATACATATTCATATATGTTCATTTAATGGTTCGTGAATCATTGGAATTTGGTCGAGGTTTAAATGAATGTATAAACATAGTTTAAAATCCTTGAGATTTAACTTAACAAACATTGCTTATCGTGTCGGAATAATATAAAGATAAAGTTTAAATTTAGTCGGAAATTTTCGGGTCGTCACAGATGCAGAATCACAGGATGGAAGGAATAACTATGCTTTTATGGCTAATACTTCCAGTAACGATAAGGTATGTACTGATTCAATTTCTAAATGTGCTTATTGTTTTGGTTATGAACAGGAAATTGAAAGACTTGAATGCGTTATTTCTAAGCTAAGTGAAATACCTGTTACTTGTGAGACCTGCCCTAAACTTAGGACTGACCTTAAGAACCTAAGCTTAGAAAATCAGACCAACAAGAAGAACTATGAAGATGCCCTTTTCTACCTTAACAAACAGAAAGAATATGTTGAGGTGATTAAGTCTCTAGAAAACCAAATAGGTCACATGAAATCAACGATTAGAGATGATGAAAAGGTGATCACAATGTATTTGGGGCAAATAGAGACTCTTAAGGCTGAAAAGGATTCTTTTAAGTTAAAATATGAGTCTGAGAAAGCTAGAATAGATAACTGGCAGAGGATGTCTTATGTGACTCAGACTTTTAATCATTCTAATCGGGAGGGTCTGGGATATTCTGAGGTTGCACCACCTCTTATGGGTGAGTATGTTAATAAGCCCGTAGAGAAGTTTAAGGAACCAGTGGTGGAACCACCATATGGTAAACCTAAGGAGACCCCAGTGGTTAGTGCTAGTAAGGTTGTTGATTCTAAGAACCCTACAGAGGTTGTTTATGAGACTGAGTCTGATACTGACATAGACACTGAGAAAGATAGCAAACCATTTGTACCAGTGACTAAGCCAGTTACAATTCTTAAGAATCCAAAACACAGTGAGAATATGAGTGAGAGTCTTAAGACGCCGACAAAGAGTGTAGAAAGGCCCAAACAGAGTAAGAAAAAGACCACTTTGTCTACTCCTATTAAGTTTGTTAAAGAAAATAATTCAGGAAAACAGCAGGTTAGTGTTCCTAAGGTAGAACAACCACCTAAAGGTGGGAGTTCTAATTCTGAGATAGTGTCCAAGTATGTTCCGCCTAGTCGGCGTCAGACTGTTGAAAAACAGGTTTTGACACCCCCTACGATTAGACAACGTACTGAACAGCCTAGGAGACAGTTTTCACCGATTAGACGCAGGTTGTTTAACGTTAATGATTTTGATAATGTTAACTGTTTCAAATGTGGGAGGCTGGGACACAGGGCTGTGGATTGTGGACCCATTAGACAGACACCCCGCAGGAAGATTGATCTCAGTCCAAATCGTTCTTTTTATAGAAGATCATCTTCTCCTGTGCACAATTCAAATGTGAAAGTAATTGATTCAAAGGTTTTTCAAACTAACGATTATTATAGAAAACCATTGCCTAAAAATACAGTTTGGAGACCAAAATCTGAGGTGAAGGGTGTTCAACGTCCTGCAGGTCCTTCGGGATCCAAGGGACAATGGGTGGAATTGCCAGTTGTTGGCATTGACGGGAAACCCACTGCCATTAGGGCATGGGTTGCCCTTTCTAACTAATCCTCTTACTTTAATGTGCAGGTCGCCTACAATCCACGCTGCAGTACATGGATTGTTGATAGTGGGGCGTCCAGGCACATGACAGGGAACTTGTCCTTACTTTCTAATGTGAAAACAGTGGATGGTGGACCGGTTTCTTTTGCTGGTAGTGAAGGAGGGTTTATTACTGCTCAAGGTGTAATCGCGAATGAAAATGTCAGCTTTGATAAGGTTAATTTTGTGGAGCAGATGTCAAACAATCTGCTTTCAGTTTCTCAGGTTGCTGACAAGAAGTATACAATAGCATTTGATGATAAACAATGCTATATTTTGAAGAAAGAATTTGTTATTCCGGAAGACATGATTCTGATGACTGCTCCCAGATGCAAGGATCTCTATATCCTTGACATGCGTAAGGCTCATGTAAAGGAAGCTACTGGCCATCAGGCTTTCGTTTCTAAAGCTACTGAACAAGAGTCTATCATATGGCACAAGCGTATGGGTCATTTGAGTCTGAGGAAGATGAACAATCTAGTCCACAATGGATTAGTTGATGGTGTTAATCTTAAAAGTTTTCATATTCCTGATGTGTGTCTTCCATGTAAACAGGGGAAACAAACGAAAAAGTCACATGCTACCAAAAAGCATCATTCTGTTAACATTCCTTTGGAGCTGTTGCATATGGATCTCTTTGGTCCAGTCAACTGTAAAACTCTCACAGGAGAATCCTATTGCTTGGTAGTTACTGATGAATATTCACGTTTTTCTTGGGTGGTGATGTTGAAGAATAAGTCGGATACTTTTGAGCATATTAAGGTGCTGATTCTAAAGCTCGAAAGTTTATATAAATTGAAAGTGAGAAAGATTCGTACTGATAATGGTACGGAGTTTAAGAACAATCAGATGCTGCAGTTTTGTAACGAAAAGGGGATACAACAGCAGTTCAGTCCTGCTTATACACCACAGTCAAATGGTGTTGCTGAGAGAAAGAACGGGACTTTGATTGAGACCGCAAGAACAATGTTAGCTGATTCATGTCTTCCGATTGCCTTCTGGGGTGAAGCAGTGAGTACAGCGTGTTATGTTATGAACAGATTTCTCGTGGTGAAGCGTCATGGTAAAACTTGTTACGAGCTGCTGCATAAGAGAAAACCTAATATTAAACATTTCGAACCCTTTGGCGCACCTTGTACTATTTTGGTACGTGATGCTGGAGGAAAATTTAATTCAAAGGTTGTTTCTGGTATCTTCTTGGGTTACGGGAATCCGAACAATCGGGTGTACAACAATGAGACAAAACGTCTGGAAGAACAGTTTGAAGTTGATATTCAGCGCAATGCACCGCCTCGTGTCAGTAAAGGTTATGCATGGCAGTTTGAGTATGATAAGCTTTTTGATTCATTCAATCTTCCACCAGGTGCTACAGAGGAAGAACTTCTGACTCAGATATTGTTTGATTCTCGGAATTCTTCAGAAAATGTTATCACTATTCCTACGCAGGTTCAGAATCCGGTTTCTAGCGTGCAACCAAGTCCACAAAGTGTTCAAGGTAATCTTGAGTCTAATGAGGACGGGGTAGTTGATACAGATGAAGATAGTGAGTTAGATGATGATGTGGAACGTAGAGTATTGACAGAGAGACATCTGAATCCTCTATATAACCAACCATCTACTGTGACTGATCCAGAACAGATAGCAGATGCAGGAGGTGTACGGAGATCGAATCATGTTATTCTGCCACCAAAGCGTCTGGCAGACTATTATGTGGATACAAGAGGACTGCCTAGTGTCAATCCTCCTCAAACTACTACATCTGGGGCATCCACGTTAGGAGTTATCTCTACATCCGAGGTTCCCGCGGTTACTGAAAATATGACTGCAGTTGAAGATGTTCAAAGTGAAAGTGCGAATTTGGTGACAGCTTTTTATTCATCATTGAACAAGACAGAGAGAGTGTTTGTTCATGCCCACTCGTGTTATGTGTGTCAAATCGAGCCGGAAGATGTATACGAAGCTTTAAAGTACGATGAGTGGGTAAGTGCTATGCAGGAAGAGCTATTGCAATTTAAACATCTTAAGGTTTGGAGGTTAGTCAATCCACCGCATGGTTGTGTACCCTATGGTCTTCGTTGGGTTTTGAAGAATAAGAAAGATGAGCAGGGTATAGTGATTCGTAATAAAGCTAGATTGGTGGTTAAGGGATATCAGCAAATCCCGGAAATTGACTATGATGAGGTTTTTGCTCCAGTTGCGAGACTGGAGGCTATCAGGATTTTCTTGTCCTTCGCGTCCTATATGGGTTTCAAAGTTTATCAAATGGATGTGAAGAGTGCGTTTTTGTATGGTGAGATAAACGAGAAAGTGTTTGTTGAACAACCGCCTGGTTTTGAGGATCCGCATTTCCCAGAAAAGGTGTATCGACTAGAAAAGGCGCTATATGGTCTACACCAAGCTCCTAGAGCTTGGTATGCAACGTTGTCCAACTACATGCTTGAGAATGGTTTTCGGAGAGGTGTCATTGATCAGACACTTTTCATCAAGAAGAAAGGACAACATCTTATGTTAGTGCAGGTCTATGTTGATGATATTATTTTCGGGTCTACAGATCAGAGTATGGTTGATGAGTTCGAGAAGGTTATGCAACGGAAGTTTAAGATGAGTTCCATGGGAACTATTAAGTTTTTCTTAGGTTTGCAGGTAGCTCAAACGGATAAAGGCATCTTCTTACATCAGACGAAGTATGTTGCTGATATCCTTAAGCGCTTTCAGGTAGATACAGAGAGACCAGCTAAGACTCCGTTGTCGGTTAATCATGGGATTTCACCAGATAAGGAGGGTGCTCCAGTGGACCCTACTTTGTACAGGGCTATCATAGGCTCTCTAATGTACCTAACTGCTTCTAGACCAGATATAATGTTTGCGGTGTGCCTGTGTGCTCGTTATCAGGCAAACCCTAATGTTCATCATATGTTAGTGGTCAAGAAGATTCTGAGGTATCTAAAAGATACTCCCAGCTTAGGGTTATGGTATCCGTGTGAGGATGGTTTTGATCTCACAGCGTACAGTGATTCAGACTATGGAGGTTGCAAGAAAGATTTCAAGTCAACATCAGGAGGGTGTCAATTTCTTGGTAGCAAACTAGTAACCTGGCAGTGTAAGAAGCAGACAGCAGTGGCTCAGTCCACTTATGAAGCAGAATATATTGCCGCGGCCAGCTGTACATCACAGGTTATCTGGATACAACAGCAACTACGTGACTATGGTTTGAAAATCTCTAACACTCCTATTTATGTTGATAATACTGCTGCCATAGCTGTCACTAAGAATCCCGTAAATCACTCTAAAACGAAACATATAGGGATTAAATACCATTTCATTAGAGATTGCTATGAGAAAAAGTTAATTGATGTAGTGCAAATTGACACTACAGCCCAAAGGGCTGATCTCTTCACAAAAGCTTTTGATAAACCACGTTTTGAATTTCTATTAAATGAGATAGGTGTTAAGTTGCTTCAAGATGTAGTTCCTGAAACTGAAATTCCTGAAACTGAGGTACCTGACACAGAGGAATCTAAGCCTGAGACTGAGTTGTGAATGGTTAGAAACTGCTTGTAGAGTTTGAATAGTTTTGCATGATAGCTTCTAGATCATTTGCATTTTTCGTTTGCATGATAGATTAGTTTTTACTGAAATTTACATGTTTGCTTATGTTTTTAGATAGTTTTATGCTTTTGTACAGAGAAAATCAAAAAGCCATAAAAATTGAAAAATCAGAAAAACAAATAAAAATTAGAAAAATAGAAAATCCATAAAAAGTGAAAAATCAGAAAATGAGTTGCTTGTTATGTTTGTGGGGAAGTGATTGCAATACTGAACTGACATGTAAGTTGTGAAAAATAAGTAATACAGGATGATTGATAATATGTTGGTAAACTTTATTGATCTAATTCTAGATAGAGATGATCACACTAATAACGCGTAAATATCATGATGAGGAAATAGTGGAAAGGTTTACAGCGGTTGAGGGTAGTCACCTACTTATCACTGAATATGTACCGAGAAATGATTGAACAGAAACTCGACAGACGGTTGAGGTCTCCCCTACTACGATTTATACTCGGTAGCAAAAGGATAATTTTGTGAGTCCCCAAGGTGAGCATATTTTGTCTAGGATGCATACTTGTTTCTATTTACCTTTATTACTTGGACCGAAATCCAACAACATACATATCGGGTACCCAAAGGGAGGTGTTTTCTCTAAAAGGGTTGAGAAGTGCAGTTTTGTATCACAGACACAGAATGATTTTTAAAAGGCAACATCATCGGGTTCTAGATTTCCACATACGAAGATTGGTTTTCCGTGCAGTTATAACAAATGTCAAAGACAGTGGTGCGTCATCATCATGTTTAGTTGTAATCATTTATTTATTTATTTTGTTTATGTATTGTAAGGAGAAAATGCAACATCAGAAAATCCAAAAAAAAAAAAAAAAAAGAAGCAAGTTATGGATTGCTTATGTTTATTTATGTATTTATTTCAATTTGTAAATAACATGATGCACTACATAGCTGCAAGAGAATCATGGATCACGAATTGAACAGAGTTTCAGAGATTTCTCGGTTATCAATGTTTGAGACAACATACATTCCAATCGGAGACTTATTTGAACGATTTCGTTATCTACATCCGAGGGGGAGAATTTATCAGATCATCAGATATAGAGAACTTAAATCATTTAGTTCACATCTCAATTAGTGAACTTTACATCTTTTGTCTGTGATATGGGATTGTGCCTATTGACCTGGATAGAGGGAATATCTTCTGGAAGGTATCTTAGCGTTCCATCACTCAAATATTTATATCACTTCCATCCATCCAACACCATACATCATACTATTTCCGTTTAAGTATGGGGTTTATAGCGGCCGGTATGCGTCCTTAACAGAGTATGCAATAAATTTGAGATTAACAATGTTATCTGAAATGAAAGGTATAAGTTTAAGGTAGAAGCCAAAGGCTGACAGGGTTGCTAGAAACATCGTGAGATGGTTCTGTTCAATAGAATCGAAAGTACATTGATGTGATAAGAGGACAGCGTCAACAGGTTTGTGCTCAATTGTTCTACCCGAGAAATCGTGCGATCTCAAACGAGGACTGACTTTGTGATGTAAATCTGACATTGAAAAATGTTAAAGTAATTAATCTAACGTGATCATCGAAGTCTAGGGTGAAAGTTGATGAATGTTTATTGATATATTTGAAGGTTGTTCGGTATATGCTTTAATGAATAAGTTCGTGAATGAACTATGGAATAACATGTCAATATAGTTCAGTTCTTATCCCCGAATCAAAAGGATTCAATCAATTTTATATGCCAACTCACAAAAGATATGTTATTCTTCTGGAAGTGTGACTGATGATAAGCAGTATTATTTGTTCCTATGCTGATAACATCATGAATTTGTTAATGTTAATGCTTTATGAAACTGATGTTAAAGGTTTATTATCCACAGATCTAAAAGGTTAAATGTTACTGATTATATCTGTTATTATATTGCTGATCATGATACACTTGATCTTGTACAGTTATTTGCTTTGTGTATTTGCATGAGCATGCATTTCTGAATTAGTTTGCATTCATGTGTTAGTTGCATGTGCATTTATATTTCATCTTTTAAGTCCACAACTCAGTTCTGGGTAAGGTTTACTGTGAAAGGAACCTTAGGTTTCTTATTGTTTTGAATATAAGTTGTTTTGAGCTTAAAGGAACAAAGCGTGATGTTTTTTATTGTGGAGATCAGTCCCAGGGGGAGTTAGTGTAAATGGGTAAAAGTCTGATATTGAAAAGTGTTAAGTTTTAAAAGTTTTCAAATGTCAGACCACCGGCCGACAGTCATTACATCCGGCCGATGGACTCAGACCCTCGCCCGAGTGTCAAGACCATCGGGCCGACGGACTTGACCATCGGCTGATGGTCACTGACAGGGTATAAAAGGACCCAGCGACGAACGGGTCAGTCACTCTGGCCAAAATTGTGTGATTTTACCCTAATTTTCTGAAGTTAAGGAGAAAGGTTTTGATCCAGTTTTTATTATTCATCTTTTCTTTGTGATCTTAGCGCCGTAAACAAGGTAACATAACTCTTAATCGTTTGTTTGTAATCGATGATTTAGTGTTCGAAGTATAAACTTTAAATCGGATGAGTTTTATTTGAGATCTGTTGAAATTGATGTTTGATGTATGATAAACGGCCCCTTTAGCATCTGTTATAACAGGAATTTGAACTAGAAACGTCAAATCGGACGATTTGATCAATTTCGAGTCACAGATCTGATGAACTACCTCCGGCCGAGGGTATCTGACCATCGACCGATGGTGTCCATCGATCGGCCGGACATCTTGTCACTCGGCCGAAGGTCGTTATTTGACCAGTGTGTGTATGTGGTTAGACCATCTGCCGTAGGTCTAGACCATCGGACCGATGGTCTCCACCATCGACCGATGGTCATTCTGTTGGACCGATGGTAGATTATTTTGATTAATTTTCATTGAATGATTGGTCTCTGATAATTTCTGTGATGCCCATCTAATGCTAGTGTTTGTAGTTTGTATTAGAATGTCAGGTGGCTCATTTGTTGGTCAATGGATGTTCAACATCGACCGTAGGAGAATCCTAGCTAGATATCGACCAATCTTAGTAGAACAAAAGGTCATTGCGACTCGATAGACTTATAGTCCTTGGGAACAGATTGGGTGTCAGGCTTTCATAGATATTGGGGATTATTACTGTCCTGCTCTACTTAGAGAATTTTACGCCAATGTTGCTTTAGAGGATGGTAAGAAGAAGTTTGTACACTCGGGTCTATTTAATCAACAGTATAGGTGGACTTTAGAGGAATTCTCAAACCTGTTAAACGTTCCTCATACTGGGGTTAAGATACTGTACCCTAGCAAAGATATCAGAAAGATTCCCAGTAGATTCAGATTGTCAGATGTTATTGTTAGGATATGCAAGCCAGAGAAGGTAGTGTATACTGGTAGAGTTGAGGTTAGTGATGAAGATATCTTGCCACAATATGAGATACATTTGAGAATCATCAAAAGAAATGTGACTTTTAGGAGAGAAGGAGATCATTTGCTGTCTGGTACTGAAGTCTTGTTTCTATATTGCCTACTAGAGGGTATTCAAGTGAATGTGGGACACTTTCTCATTCATGCGATGAAAGATTTTCTTGAATCAGAAGAACCATTCCCATATGTAGCTTTACTGTATAACTTGTTTGAGAAACTTGGTGTGATTCAACATGAAGAAAAGTTAGTGCCAGAGGATTCCATAATGGGATGATTGATTCTGATGTTATGTTTATGTTTGATTATTTTCAGATTATTGTGTAATTTGATAATGCTAGCCTGTTAGCATTGATACGGTATCTTATGTCTGTAATGATCTAACTTTGAACATGTGATTATGTAACCGTGATCGTATTAATGTGATATGTACTGTGATGATAAATCAGTGATACTTAATTACTCATGAATTTAACGCTGATTAAGAATTGTGTTTGCAGTTTTTGTTAATCATGTCAGGTGCACAAATGGATCAAGAACAAGCTGTCCACAGTTCTGAGACTGATTCATCAGGAGGACCCACATCTGCTAGTCTTCCAGGGTTGAAGGCGAGCCCTAACTCTAATCTGATGGCGTGTCTAAATGACAAAGGTCCAAATGCTAGCAAGTACAAGACTGTGATTGAATTTTTGAAGCGTTCAAGGATATTTGTTGCGGTGTCAATGCCATGTACTGCTTACTATTCTCATCAGAGAGAATTCTGGGCTAACGCTAGAGTGGAAACTGTTGATAATAAGCCTGTGATAGTAAGTCGAGTATGTGATCAAGAGGTTAAGATATCTGAGTATACTATTCGGAACACGTTTTTGTTTGAGGATGATGAGAAAATGCTCAAGAGACTATCGAAGACTAAGATTACTGGATGTGTGCTGAGATGTGAGTATGCTGGTGATATTACACGTGCTACGATCAAAAGAAGCGGATTCACTCCACCGTACAGATATCTGTCTTTAGTGATTGTTAAGTGTTTGAGTACGTTACAAGGCGGATTTGATGAGCTGAGTGAGATTTATCAGGGAATGTTTGCTGCCTTGATTCTGAAAGCTGATTTCAATTTTTCGGGTGTTATCTTTGATCTGTTGATGGAGAATGTTACGAGCCTACAATACTTGATTTATCCGAGGTTCCTGCAGATAATGATTAATGCTCAAACTATGGATCTGCCGAGATCAAAGAAGGACGTCATCAAGCTGAAACATATGACGGATCTTACGTTTAATCGATTAAATCAGAAGAAGAGTGCTAGTGATGGAAAGCTGGTGTGTCATCTTGCGAGGGAAGATTATCAATGTCCACCAGGCAAGAAGTGGAGGAATGAGAACAGTCTATCTGGTCATGAGCCTGATTTTGAGCTAGCAAACAGTGATGAAGAGGTTGATCAGCCGATGAATACTCAGGGTACATGTGGTTCTGGTACTGGAGGTTTGGCTGATGAGCCCGTTGATGTTAATACTGGTACTGGTGAAGAAGCTCCTAGAGGTGAGAGGAGACGTCTGGTAGAAGATGAAGGTTCTCAGGTTTCAACAAAGATGAGACCGAGCAAGAGGTTTAAGTTGGTTTTGAAGAATCCAGGTGGTTCTGCTACAGGTGCTACACAAAGAACTGCACCTACTCAAGCACAAAGTCAACAACAGCAACAAAGTCACCCACGGCAACAAACTCAACCGCAACATCAATCACCGCCAATTGTTCAACAATTGTCTCAAGAGACTGTGTCTACTCCAACTCCGGAGGCACCACATACAGGAGCAGAAGGAGGAGTTAGTTCATCTGCGCTTCAGAATCTGAATGATTTGTATGTTCAAGCTATGGCTGATAATCTGAGAATGAAGAAGGATATGGATGCGAAAGTGGAGGAGTTGAGAGAAGAGAATCGTGTGAAAACTGAGGATGTTACTAGGTTGAGAACTCAGGTTGATTTGTTACAGAAGAAAGTTGGTGATCAATCATTGTTGTTAACTGCTGCAAAGAAAGAAGCTTCTGAAGCTAGAGAGGTGGCAGAGTCGGCTTTGGCTAGGATTACTGCTTGGGAAGAGAAGTTTGATCTGGTTGAATTGCCAGAGGGAGAAACTGATGTTCAAATGGTGGTGGCTCCTGGTACTTCAAAAGAAACAGCACTGTCAGTAATTCCTTTACAAATTGATTATAGTTTTAGTGAATTCTTGTCTAAACAGGATGAGCTCAAGCATTCTGTTGTTTATGATGATTTAGAGGAGGGGGAGATCCCTCACAACTTCACCAGAGCTGAGCTGGACGAGCTGGTGCGTCTAGAGCAAGAAGAAGCTAAAGCTGCTGACGCACAGTCCGATGATCCTCCATCATAGGATGATTCTTTTGGCCCTGAGATTTCTAAGGATATCGATGATGGGGAAGTTGATGGTTTAATGGAAGATGTTACTTTTGAAGAATATCCTACGTATATGAATGATAGGAATGAAGATCTTCCTGGTTTTGAGGAGTTATTTAGAACAGATGACGAAGTTTTGAATCGAAGGTGTAAAGAGAAAGAGAGAACTGAGGTTTTGCCTGAAGGGTTCTTGCCAGTCAAGTATAATGATGAGGTTACTGCGAAGTTAGAAGCTGACTGGCGTGATATCTTGAGGATTCGAAAGTATTGTGAAAAACCGAAGCTTGAGCCAAAGTATTTGAAGATGATAAATTTGAGGAAAGGTGCGAAAGGAAGGATCTTGGCCTGGGCATACATTGAAGAATTCAACATGTTTGCAATTAAACGAGAGTTTGGAGTTGACTACATCAAACATGGTCATGAGTTCAAGTCACTGCCGTATTTTGAGCTTATGCAGATTGCCAGGTTAAAGATGTTGTATTGTGGAATGAACGATCGCTCATCATTGTTGGTTAAGAAAATTCGAATCGCGTACAATTCGAATAACTGGAAGGATTTTAGACCACAGTATCCGAGGATTAAGTACAGGGTTGATCCTATTAGTGGAGTATCTCGACAAATTTTGAAGTATAAGCCGACAAAGACTATGAAGAAGGTTCCGTTAAGAAAATTGCCGCAGAATTGGAGTCAGAGATTTCGTTGGTGGTTTTATGATGATCGTTCTGAGGAAGCTGTGATTGTTTTAGATAAGCTGAAGGAAGATGATATCGATTGTATTCGTGTGTTGGATCCGATCTGGTTAAGGAACTGTACCGAAGCTGATATTTTTACTTTGTACTATAACCGTATGCTTTATCGTCGTGAAAACATGGTACAGGCTGAACAGTATGTTAAAGTGGCTAAGCTGTGGTACTTGAACAACATGGTGATCGATCCGTATGATGACTGAAGACTTATGGAATAGAACTAGGTCTTAGGGGGAGTTTGTTGGTGCATAAATCCCGAGTTCTATTACGTTTATTGTTCTATTTGTTATGTACTTGATATTTCAGTCATATATGTACGTGGACATTTATACTTTGTGTTTATGATGCTTAGTATAATGTCGTGAATAGGTCAAGCAGTCGGTTGGCTGCTCAAGACCATCGACCGATGGTAGGGACCATCGGTCGAGGGACTGTCACCATCGGCCGAAGGTCCCCGACCACCGGCCGATGGTCACTGTATTTAGTATATATACGGGTTTCGTGGTTTTGTGTTAGGTTACACACCATAAACCCTTAGGCCATCGTATTACTTGCTGATAATCGTCCCAAAACACTTACCAACCGAATACACAGTCTTAGGCATCAATTCTATCAATTATTCATTGGTTAATTCGATCCCGTTAGTCTAATACGTATTCGACTCATTCTAATTAGTGTTTCCGCCATTAATCTAGATACAACGTATGATCTAAGGTCCGAATTACATCTTCAAAAGTGATTCTAGTTTATATAAATTATGTTGCAACTATTTCTAGGGTACTCATTTGCCACTTTTTCTATAAATTCTTATATTCTTTTTCACCTAGTTATGATCTTCCTATTAAAATAGATTTTCTTACATCTATTCATCTAAACCTTTGAAATGTTTTGGATCTAATTACACAACCCCTAATTTCGAACTGTTACTACCACCGAATGCATACTTCGCAGGGCCCTCCAGAGCTTACCTACTTTTATATGTCGATGACATTATTCTCACTTCATCATCCACTTCGCTCCTACATATCATTATTGGACAACTTAGTAGAGAGTTCTCTATGACTGATTTGGACGCCCTTAACTATTTTCTTGACATTTCTGCTACTTGAAGCTCTACATGCATGCTTTTATCTCATCAGAAATGTGCTATAGATATCTTACAGCTTGTTGACATGATGCAATGCAACCCTTGTCACACGCCTGCCATCACACAGTCCAAACTGGACAATATCGGTCCTTTGGTTGTTGATCCCACCTTATACATGAGTCTTGCAGGTGATCTTCGGTATCTCACGTTTACTGGCTCTGACGTCTCCTACGTAGTTCATCAGATATGCCTTTTCATGCATGATCCATGAGAGCCACAATTTCTTGCTCTTATGTGCATTTTAGGCTATCTTTGTGGCACACTTGATTATGGGTTACAGATATACGTTTCATTCACAGATGGCCTTGTTGCATATTATGATGTTGATTGGGGTGGATGTGATAGACCCCATAACGTCGATCAAGCAAGAGAATTAAACATTAGCTTAGTGCGGAAACAAAGAACAAAAGAAGTTTCTCAAAGTTTAACATTTTATTGAATAAATGAAAAACATAAACAATGAAAAACAGAGGATAGACGATCTCAAAGTTATGAGATCGGTTCTTGCTGCAGGCAAAGACAACTAACCTCACCCCAAAACATCTTTATTTATAGAGTCTTGGGGATAAGAATTAGAAAACTAAATCCCCTAGATAAATGCAAATCCCACTAATTAAGGGATTTATACAAACTACCGATTTTATCCAATCAATTCTAATAAATAGGAAATATTTTCCTAACAATAGGAAATCTTTTCCTAACAATCTCCCCCTAATTGATTAGGATAAAACAATCGGTTACAAGATGTAAATATAGACTAAAAATAAATCTAATATTTGTCTTCAAAGCTTTAATCATCTTGTATGATCTTCATAACTCTTGATAAACTGATCTTTCTTTAATCTTGATTCTCCTCCTCTTTATTTATCATTGTTGTACACATAGCCTCAACATCTCATCAACACTTATGTATCCCGAAGACAAATCATCAACTAACATGAACATAATCATGACAAAACTGCATTTGAAAATATGCATGAAAAACCGCGTTCACCACCGTTTAACCACTTGCGTATAAATGTTGAACATATTTGTTGAATCTTCATCTTCATAAATGTTGATTATGCTTGTAGTGACCCGAACTTTTCCATGTTTATATATATTAATTGAGATTGATATTTACATGATTAAATGTTTCCAACATGTTAAGCAATCAAACTTGTTAAGACTTGATTAATTGAAATAGGTTTCATATAGACAATTGACCACCCAAGTTGACCGGTGATTCACGAACGTTAAAACTTGTAAAAACTATATGATGACATATATATGGTTATATATATAGTTAACATGATATTATGATAAGTAAACATATCATTAAGTATATTAACAATGAACTACATATGTAAAAACAAGACTACTAACTTAATGATTTTGAAACGAGACATATATGTAACGATTATCGTTGTAACGACATTTAATGTATATATATCATATTAAGAGATATTCGTACATCATAATATCATGATAATATAATAATTTAAAATCTCTTTTGATATTATAAACATTGGGTTAACAACATTTAACAAGATCGTTAACCTAAAGGTTTCAAAACAACATTTACATGTAACGACTAACGATGACTTAACGACTCAGTTAAAATGTATATACATGTAGTGTTTTAATATGTATTCATACACTTTTGAAAGACTTCAAGACACTTATCAAAATACTTCTACTTAACAAAAATGTTTACAATTACATCCTCGTTCAGTTTCATCAACAATTCTACTCGTATGCACCCGTATTCGTACTCGTACAATACACAGCTTTTAGATGTATGTACTATTGGTATATACAATCCAATGATCAGCTCTTAGCAGCCCATTTGAGTCACCTAACACATGTGGGAACCATCATTTGGCAACTAGCATGAAATATCTCATAAAATTACAAAAATATGAGTAATCATTCATGACTTATTTACATGAAAACAAAATTACATATCCTTTATATCTAATCCATACACCAACGACCAAAAACACCTACAAACACTTTCATTCTTCAATTTTCTTCATCTAATTGATCTCTCTCAAGTTCTATCTTCAAGTTCTAAGTGTTCTTCATAAATTCCAAAAGTTCTAGTTTCATAAAATCAAGAATACTTTCAAGTTTGCTAGCTCACTTCCAATCTTGTAAGGTGATCATCCAACCTCAAGAAATCTTTGTTTCTTACAGTAGGTTATCATTCTAATACAAGGTAATAATCATATTCAAACTTTGGTTCAATTTCTATAACTATAACAATCTTATTTCAAGTGATGATCTTACTTGAACTTGTTTTCGTGTCATGATTTTGTTTCAAGAACTTCGAGCCATCCAAGGATCCATTGAAGCTAGATCCATTTTTCTCTTTTCCAGTAGGTTTATCCAAGGAACTTAAGGTAGTAATGATGTTCATAACATCATTCGATTCATACATATAAAGCTATCTTATTCGAAGGTTTAAACTTGTAATCACTAGAACATAGTTTAGTTAATTCTAAACTTGTTCGCAAACAAAAGTTAATCCTTCTAACTTGACTTTTAAAATCAAATAAACATATGTTCTATATCTATATGATATGCTAACTTAATGATTTAAAATCTGGAAACACGAAAAACACCGTAAAACCGGATTTACGCCGTCGTAGTAACACCGCGGGCTGTTTTGGGTTAGTTAAGTAAAAACTATGATAAACTTTGATTTAAAAGTTGTTATTCTGAGAAAATGATTTTTATTATGAACATGAAACTATATCCAAAAATTATGGTTAAACTCAAAGTGAAAGTATGTTTTCTAAAATGGTCATCTAGACGTCGTTCTTTCGACTGAAATGACTACCTTTACAAAAACGACTTGTAACTTATTTTTCCGACTATAAATCTATACTTTTTCTGTTTAGATTCATAAAATAGAGTTCAATATGAAACCATAGCAATTTGATTCACTCAAAACGGATTTAAAATGAAGAAGTTATGGGTAAAACAAGATTGGATAATTTTTCTCATTTTAGCTACGTGAAAATTGGTAACAAATCTATTCCAACCATAACTTAATCAACTTGTATTGTATATTATGTAATCTTGAGATACCATAGACACGTATACAATGTTTCGACCTATCATGTCGACACATCTATATATATTTCGGAACAACCGTAGACACTCTATATGTGAATGTTGGAGTTAGCTATACAGGGTTGAGGTTGATTCCAAAATATATATAGTTTGAGTTGTGATCAATACTGAGATACGTATACACTGGGTCGTGGATTGATTCAAGATAATATTTATCGATTTATTTCTATACATCTAATTGTGGACAACTAGTTGTAGGTTACTAACGAGGACAGCTGACTTAATAAACTTAAAACATCAAAATATATTAAAAGTGTTGTAAATATATTTTGAACATACTTTGATATATATGTATATATTGTTATAGGTTCGTGAATCAACCAGTGGCCAAGTCTTACTTCCCGACGAAGTAAAAATCTGTGAAAGTGAGTTATAGTCCCACTTTTAAAATCTAATATTTTTGGGATGAGAATACATGCAGGTTTTATAAATGATTTACAAAATAGACACAAGTACGTGAAACTACATTCTATGGTTGAATTATCAAAATCGAATATGCCCCTTTTTATTAAGTCTGGTAATCTAAGAATTAGGGAACAGACACCCTAATTGACACGAATCCTAAAGATAGATCTATTGGGCCTAACAAACCCCATCCAAAGTACCGGATGCTTTAGTACTTCGAAATTTATATCATATCCGAAGGGTGTCCCGGAATGATGGGGATATTCTTATATATGCATCTTGTTAATGTCGGTTACCAGGTGTTCACCATATGAATGATTTTTATCTCTATGTATGGGATGTGTATTGAAATATGAAATCTTGTGGTCTATTATTATGATTTGATATATATAGATTAAACCTATAACTCACCAACATTTTTGTTGACGTTTTAAGCATGTTTATTCTCAGGTGATTATTAAGAGCTTCCGCTGTTGCATACTTAAATAAGGACGAGATTTGGAGTCCATGCTTGTATGATATTGTGTAAAAACTGCATTCAAGAAACTTATTTTGTTGTAACATATTTGTATTGTAAACCATTATGTAATGGTCGTGTGTAAACAGGATATTTTAGATTATCATTATTTGATAATCTACGTAAAGCTTTTTAAACCTTTATTGATGAAATAAAGGTTATGGTTTGTTTTAAAATGAATGCAGTCTTTGAAAAACGTCTCATATAGAGGTCAAAAAACCTCGCAACGAAATCAATTAATATGGAACGTTTTTAATCAATAAGAACGGGACATTTCAGTTGGTATCCGAGCGTTGGTCTTAGAGAACCAGAAAATTTACATTAGTGTGTCTTATCGAGTTTGTTAGGATGCATTAGTGAGTCTGGACTTCGACCGTGTTTTCTTTAAAAATGATTGCTTAACATTTTTGTTGGAAACTATATATTTTTAACATATGAATATTATGTGATATATTAATCTCTTAACGTGTTTGATATTATGTGATAGATGTCTACCTCTAGAACAAGTCCCATTGACTCACCTAATAATAATGAAGAGTCAAATGTAAATTAGAATGATTCGTGGACTGATTCACAAGTTCCCGAAGAGGAACCGGAAGAAGAGTCGGAACCGGAAGAAGAATCGGAACCGGAAGAAGAATCGGAACCGGAAGAAGAAATAGAACCGGTGGGGGAAATAATAAAACGGTTAAGTAAAAGAGAATCCTCAACCAACCGACCAAGGTTAATTATGGTCAATGGTGTTTCCGCCAAGGAAGCAAAATATTGGGAGGATTACCAAATCTCCGATGAATCGGATTCCGACGAGAATTCCGATGATGTTATAGAAATTACCCCAACTGAATTTAAAAAGGCAAAAGAAAATAATAAGGGAAAGGGCATAAAAATAGAGAAATCTAATTCCAACCCCGATGAACTTTATATGTATCGTCAACCCCCGAAGTCCTTAAGTTGTAACAATGACCCGGGAACCTCTAAACCACCAGGTTTTTCTAAACCAATGTGGACAACGACGGCTCGTATTAGGGGAACATCATATATCCCTAAAAACTTGGCAAAACGATCCAAAACCGAAGAAGAAGAAACAAGCGAGTCGGAATAAGATAGTTGTATTCGTGTGGTGTAATATATGTAATATAGTGTGCTTATGCTTTATGATATATGTAAAAATTGCTTGTATTAATAAGTATTTTTTTTATGAATCTAACTCTTGTCTATTTTACAGTATAAAAACACAAAATGGATAGACAACCCAATATTTTAAGAGACCTACCCGGAGACATGATTGATGAAATCTTGTCTAGAGTCGGTCAGAATTCTTCGGCACAACTATTTAAGGCGAGATCAGTTTGTAAGACATTCGAAGAACGTTCCAAGAATGCCTTGGTTTATAAAAGGCTTTCGTTCGAAAGATGGGGGATATCACATTGGGAAATCCATAAGTTAAGATGTGTTTACTTTGACGCATATATTGCGGGGAACCTAAATGCTATTTTACGCAACGGGTTAAGAAATTATTTTGACTCAGTATATCCGAATATAGGACTTCGTGATTTAGAAAAAGCGGCTAACATGCAACATAAAGAAGCATGTTATGCTTACGGATTAGTAATGTTCGCTTCTCACCAAAGTGAGAACAAGAACATCGGGCTACAACTATTAAACAAAACGTTCCCACAAGTGACGGAGTCGGTAATTGGGATAAGAAATGAGGTTTTTAGATTATTACGGGACTGTTGGACATTACGTAACCCTCGTCCCTTTGACGATGTTACAACACGCTGTCTTATCAACGGCCATAACGGTTATGTTCCACAAGACCAAGGATGGGAAGTAGTCCTAGTAAAACCAGAATGCATGACTTGTTTCTGGACGTATGAATTACGTGTCTTTATTGCCTTTGCTGAACGACTTGTGTACTAGCTAGAATTATCTTCACAACTATCTTGTATCAAAGTTATTGTGTGCTATATTTCATGCTTTATGTAAAATAAGCGGTATTGTAAGTTTGTAAAATATTGTATAAAAGTTTGAACGCGAAATATTATTATAATCAGTTTTTCATATAGAATTGTAGTATTTGAATTGTATATTAGCTACTAAGTATGAACTTAACGGGTAGGTACTACCCGAATTTAAACTTATAAAACGCTAATATGAAGAAAAAGCTTTTATAAATGAGTTCATATTATGCTACGAAATACTATTAACTACTCTTAATATTCTGTATGATTAACTTGTTCCATTTGACTATTTTGAAGGAAATGGCACCGACTACTCGACACACCGTGAATATGAATGAAGAGGAATTCCGTACTTTTCTAGCTTCAAACATAGCCGCAGTACAGGCTGCGCTACATACCAACAATAACCTTGGATCTAGCAGTACAGGAAATCGTGTAGGATGCACCTACAAAGAATTCACTGCCTGCAAACCTTTGGAATTTGATGGAACCGAAGGACCGATCGGATTGAAATGGTGGACCGAGAAGGTCGAATCGGTGTTTGCCATAAGTAAGTGTACTGAAGAGGACAAAGTGAAGTACGCTACGCATACCTTCACAGGTTCTGTGTTAACATGGTGGAATACCTATCTAGAGCAAGTGGGACAAGACGATGCGTACGCACTACCGTGGTCAGCATTCAAGCACTTGATGAACGAGAAGTACCGTCCCAGAACCGAGGTCAATAAGCTCAAGACAGAACTTAGAGGGTTACGAACCCAAGGATTTGATATTACCACGTACGAAAGACGATTCACAGAATTGTGCCTATTGTGTCCGGGAGCATTCGAAGATGAGGAAGAGAAGATCGACGCATTTGTGAAAGGATTACCGGAAAGAATCCAAGAAGATATAAGTTCACACGAGCCCGCCTCTATACAACAGGCATGTAGAATGGCTCACAAACTAGTGAACCAGATTGAAGAAAGAATTAAAGAACAGACTGCTGAAGAGGCCAATGTGAAGCAAGTCAAAAGAAAGTGGGAGGAAAACGGTTATAAGAATCACCAATACAACAATAACAGCAATTACAACAATAATCGCAACAATTATCCCAACAATCGCAACATCAATCGCAACTACAACAAACGACCCAACAACAACAACAACAACAACAACAACAACAACAACAACAGCAACAGCAACTACAACAATCATCCCAACAACAATAATAACCGCAACAACAACAACAATCAGAAGCAGCTATGTCAAAGGTGTGAAAAGTATCACTCGGGGTTCTGCACCAAATTTTGCAACAAGTGTAAAAGAAATGGTCATAGCGCGGCGAAGTGTGAGGTCTACGGACCAGGGGTTAATAGAACGAAAGGAACAAATGGTGTCGGAACGAGTAATGGCGGAGCAAGTAGTGTCGGAGCAAGTTATGCCAATGTAGTTTGTTATAAATGTGGAAAACCGGGCCACATTATTAGAAATTGCCCGAACCAGGAGAACACGAATGGACAAGGCCGCGGAAGAGTTTTCAATATTAATGCGGCAGAGGCACAGGAAGACCCGGAGCTTGTTACGGGTACGTTTCTTATTGACAATAAATCTGCTTACGTTTTATTTGATTCGGGTGCGGATAGAAGCTATATGAGTAGAGATTTTTGTGCTAAATTAAGTTGTCCTTTGACGCCTTTGGATAGTAAATTTTTACTCGAATTAGCAAATGGTAAATTAATTTCAGCAGATAATATATGTCGAAATCGAGAAATTAAACTGGTTAGCGAAACATTTAAGATTGATTTGATACCAGTAGAGTTAGGGAGTTTTGATGTGATAATCGGTATGGACTGGTTGAAAGAAGTGAAAGCAGAGATCGTCTGTTACAAAAATGCAATTCGCATTATACGAGAAAAAGGAAAACCCTTAATGGTGTACGGAGAAAAGGGCAACACGAAGCTACATATTATTAGTAATTTGAAGGCACAAAAACTAATAAGAAAAGGTTGCTATGCTGTTCTAGCACACGTCGAGAAAGTACAAACTGAAGAAAAGAGCATCAATGATGTTCCCATTGCAAAAGAATTTCCTGATGTATTTCCGAAAGAATTACCGGGATTACCCCCACATCGATCCGTTGAATTTCAAATAGATCTTGTACCAGGAGCTGCACCAATAGCTCGTGCTCCTTACAGACTCGCACCCAGCGAGATGAAAGAACTGCAAAGCCAATTACAAGAACTTTTAGAGCGTGGTTTCATTCGACCAAGCACATCACCGTGGGGAGCTCCTGTTTTGTTTGTCAAGAAGAAAGATGGTACATTCAGGTTGTGTATCGACTACCGAGAGTTGAACAAACTTACCATCAAGAACCGCTACCCACTACCGAGAATCGACGACTTATTTGATCAACTACAAGGCTCGTCTGTTTATTCAAAGATTGACTTACATTCCGGGTATCATCAAATGCTAGTGAAAGAAGATGATATTCCAAAGACTGCTTTCAGAACACGTTACGGTCATTACGAGTTTATGGTCATGCCGTTTGGTTTAACTAATGCACCAGCTGTGTTCATGGACCTTATGAACTGAGTGTGTGGACCATACCTTGACAAGTTTGTCATTGTTTTCATTGATGACATACTTATTTACTCAAAGAATGACCAAGAACACGGTGAACATTTGAGAAAGGTGTTAGAAGTATTGAGGAAGGAAGAATTGTACGCTAAGTTTTCAAAGTGTGCATTTTGGTTGGAAGAAGTTCAATTCCTCGGTCATATACTGAACAAAGAAGGTATTAAGGTGGATCCGGCAAAGATAGAAACTGTTGAAAAGTGGGAAATCCCTAAAACTCCGAAACACATACGCCAGTTTTCAGGACTAGCTGGTTACTACAGAAGGTTCATCCAAGATTTTTCAAGAATAGCAAAACCCTTGACTGCATTAACGCATAAAGGGAAGAAATTTGAATGGAATGATGAACAAGTGAAAGCGTTTCAGTTATTGAAGAAAAAGCTAACTACGGCACCTATATTGTCATTGCCTGAAGGGAATGATGATTTTGTGATTTATTGTGATGCATCAAAGCAAGGTCTCGGTTGTGTATTAATGCAACGAACGAAGGTGATTGCTTATGCGTCTAGACAATTGAAGATTCACGAACAAAATTATACGACGCATGATTTGGAATTAGGCGCGGTTGTTTTTGCATTAAAGACTTGGAGGCACTACTTATATGGGGTCAAAAGTATTATATATACCGACCACAAAAGTCTTCAACACATATTTAATCAGAAACAACTGAATATGAGGCAGCGTAGGTGGATTGAATTGTTGAATGATTACGACTTTGAGATTCGTTACCACCCGGGGAAGGCAAATGTGGTAGCTGATGCCTTGAGCAGGAAGGACAGAGAACCCATTCGAGTAAAATCTATGAATATAATGATTCATAATAACCTTACTACTCAAATAAAGGAGGCGCAACAAGGAGTTTTAAAAGAGGGAAATTTAAAGGATGAAATACCCAAAGGATCGGAGAAGCATCTTAATATTCGGGAAGACGGAACCCGGTATAGGGCTGAAAGGATTTGGGTACCAAAATTTGGAGATATGAGAGAAATGGTACTTAGAGAAGCTCATAAAACCAGATACTCAATACATCCTGGAACGGGGAAGATGTACAAGGATCTCAAGAAACATTTTTGGTGGCCGGGTATGAAAGTCGATGTTGCTAAATACGTAGGAGAATGTTTGACGTGTTCTAAGGTCAAAGCTGAGCATCAGAAACCATCAGGTCTACTTCAACAACCCGAAATCCCAGAATGGAAATGGGAAAACATTACCATGGATTTCATCACTAAATTGCCAAGGACTACAAGTGGTTTTGATACTATTTGGGTAATAGTTGATCGTCTCACCAAATCAGCACACTTCCTGCCAATAAGAGAAGATGACAAGATGGAGAAGTTAGCACGACTGTATTTGAAGGAAGTCGTCTCCAGACATGGAATACCAATCTCTATTATCTCTGATAGGGATGGCAGATTTATTTCAAGATTCTGGCAGACATTACAGCAAGCATTAGGAACTCGTTTAGACATGAGTACTGCCTATCATCCACAAACTGATGGGCAGAGCGAAAGGACGATACAAACGCTTGAAGACATGCTACGAGCATGTGTTATTGATTTCGGAAACAGTTGGGATCGACATCTACCGTTAGCAGAATTTTCCTACAACAACAGCTACCATTCAAGCATTGAGATGGCGCCGTTTGAAGCACTTTATGGTAGAAAGTGCAGGTCTCCGATTTGTTGGTGTGAAGTGGGGGATAGACAGATTACGGGTCTGGAGATTATACAAGAAACTACCGAGAAGATCATCCAAATTCAACAACGGTTGAAAACCGCCCAAAGTCGACAAAAGAGCTACGCTGACATTAAAAGAAAAGATATAGAATTTGAAATTGGAGAGATGGTCATGCTTAAAGTTGCACCTTGGAAAGGCGTTGTTCGATTTGGTAAACGAGGGAAATTAAATCCAAGGTATATTGGACCATTCAAGATTATTGATCGTGTCGGACCAGTAGCTTACCGACTTGAGTTACCTCAACAACTCGCGGCTGTACATAACACTTTCCACGTCTCGAATTTGAAGAAATGTTTTGCTAAAGAAGATCTCACTATTCCGTTAGATGAAATCCAAATCAACGAAAAACTTCAATTCATCGAAGAACCCGTCGAAATAATGGATCGTGAGGTTAAAAGACTTAAGGAAAACAAGATACCAATTGTTAAGGTTCGATGGAATGCTCGTAGAGGACCCGAGTTCACCTGGGAGCATGAAGATCAGATGAAGAAGAAATACCCGCATCTATTTCCAGAAGATTCGTCAACACCTTCAACAGCTTAAAATTTCGGGACGAAATTTATTTAACGGGTAGGTACTGTAGTGACCCGAACTTTTCCATGTTTATATATATTAATTGAGATTGATATTTACATGATTAAATGTTTCCAACATGTTAAGCAATCAAACTTTTTAAGACTTGATTAATTGAAATAGGTTTCATATAGACAATTGACCACCCAAGTTGACCGGTGATTCACGAACGTTAAAACTTGTAAAAACTATATGATGACATATATATGGTTATATATATAGTTAACATGATATTATGATAAGTAAACATATCATTAAGTATATTAACAATGAACTACATATGTAAAAACAAGACTACTAACTTAATGATTTTGAAACGAGACATATATGTAACGATTATCGTTGTAACGACATTTAATGTATATATATCATATTAAGAGATATTCGTACATCATAATATCATGATAATATAATAATTTAAAATCTCTTTTGATATTATAAACATTGGGTTAACAACATTTAACAAGATCGTTAACCTAAAGGTTTCAAAACAACATTTACATGTAACGACTAACGATGACTTAACGACTCAGTTAAAATGTATATACATGTAGTGTTTTAATATGTATTCATACACTTTTTAAAGACTTCAAGACACTTATCAAAATACTTCTACTTAACAAAAATGCTTACAATTACATCCTCGTTCAGTTTCATCAACAATTCTACTCGTATGCACCCGTATTCGTACTCGTACAATACACAGCTTTTAGATGTATGTACTATTGGTATATACACTCCAATGATCAGCTCTTAGCAGCCCATGTGAGTCACCTAACACATGTGGGAACTATCATTTGGCAACTAGCATGAAATATCTCATAAAATTACAAAAATATGAGTAATCATTCATGACTTATTTACATGAAAACAAAATTACATATCCTTTATATCTAATCCATACACCAACGACCAAAAACACCTAAAAACACTTTAATTCTTCAATTTTCTTCATCTAATTGATCTCTCTCAAGTTCTATCTTCAAGTTCTAAGTGTTCTTCATAAATTCCAAAAGTTCTAGTTTCATAAAATCAAGAATACTTTCAAGTTTGCTAGCTCACTTCCAATCTTGTAAGGTGATCATCCAACCTCAAGAAATCTTTGTTTCTTACAGTAGGTTATCATTCTAATACAAGGTAATAATCATATTCAAACTTTGGTTCAATTTCTATAACTATAACAATCTTATTTCAAGTGATGATCTTACTTGAACTTGTTTTCGTGTCATGATTTTGCTTCAAGAACTTCGAGCCATCCAAGGATCCATTGAAGCTAGATCCATTTTTCTCTTTTCCAGTAGGTTTATCCAAGGAACTTAAGGTAGTAATGATGTTCATAACATCATTCGATTCATACATATAAAGCTATCTTATTCGAAGGTTTAAACTTGTAATCACTAGAACATAGTTTAGTTAATTCTAAACTTGTTCGCAAACAAAAGTTAATCCTTCTAACTTGACTTTTAAAATCAAATAAACATATGTTCTATATCTATATGATATGCTAACTTAATGATTTAAAACCTGGAAACACGAAAAACACCGTAAAACCGGATTTACGCCGTCGTAGTAACACCGCGGGCTGTTTTGGGTTAGTTAAGTAAAAACTATGATAAACTTTGATTTAAAAGTTGTTATTCTGAGAAAATGATTTTTATTATGAACATGAAACTATATCCAAAAATTATGGTTAAACTCAAAGTGAAAGTATGTTTTCTAAAATGGTCATCTAGACGTCGTTCTTTCGACTGAAATGACTACCTTTACAAAAATGACTTGTAACTTATTTTTCCGACTATAAACCTATACTTTTTCTGTTTAGATTCATAAAATAGAGTTCAATATGAAACCATAGCAATTTGATTCACTCAAAACGGATTTAAAATGAAGAAGTTATGGGTAAAACAAGATTGGATAATTTTTCTCATTTTAGCTACGTGAAAATTGGTAACAAATCTATTCCAACCATAACTTAATCAACTTGTATTGTATATTATGTAATCTTGAGATACCATAGACACGTATACAATGTTTCGACCTATCATGTCGACACATCTATATATATTTCGGAACAACCGTAGACACTCTATATGTGAATGTTGGAGTTAGCTATACAGGGTTGAGTTGTGATCAATACTGAGATACGTATACACTGGGTCGTGGATTGATTCAAGATAATATTTATCGATTTATTTCTATACATCTAATTGTGGACAACTAGTTGTAGGTTACTAACGAGGACAGCTGACTTAATAAACTTAAAACATCAAAATATATTAAAAGTGTTGTAAATATATTTTGAACATACTTTGATACATATGTATATATTGTTATAGGTTCGTGAATCAACCAGTGGCCAAGTCTTACTTCCCGACGAAGTAAAAATCTGTGAAAGTGAGTTATAGTCCCACTTTTAAAATCTAATATTTTTGGGATGAGAATACATGCAGGTTTTATAAATGATTTACAAAATAGACACAAGTACGTGAAACTACATTCTATGGTTGAATTATCAAAATCGAATATGCCCCTTTTTATTAAGTCTGGTAATCTAAGAATTAGGGAACAGACACCCTAATTGACGCGAATCCTAAAGATAGATCTATTGGGCCTAACAAACCCCATCCAAAGTACCGGATGCTTTAGTACTTCGAAATTTATATCATATCCGAAGGGTGTCCCGGAATGATGGGGATATTCTTATATATGCATCTTGTTAATGTCGGTTACCAGGTGTTCACCATATGAATGATTTTTATCTCTATGTATGGGATGTGTATTGAAATATGAAATCTTGTGGTCTATTATTATGATTTGATATATATAGGTTAAACCAATAACTCACCAACATTTTTGTTGACGTTTTAAGCATGTTTATTCTCAGGTGATTATTAAGAGCTTCCGCTGTTGCATACTTAAATAAGGACGAGATTTGGAGTCCATGCTTGTATGATATTGTGTAAAAACTGCATTCAAGAAACTTATTTTGTTGTAACATATTTGTATTGTAAACCATTATGTAATGGTCGTGTGTAAACAGGATATTTTAGATTATCATTATTTGATAATCTACGTAAAGCTTTTTAAACCTTTATTGATGAAATAAAGGTTATGGTTTGTTTTAAAATGAATGCAGTCTTTGAAAAACGTCTCATATAGAGGTCAAAACCTCGCAACGAAATCAATTAATATGGAACGTTTTTAATCAATAAGAACGGGACATTTCAATGCTGAGCTAACATCCGGTCTTCTTATTGAGGAATAACCACTTCAAAATCTGAGTTTAAAAGAGATGAACTCAAATGGGTCTGACCTGATTTGAGTGTGGAGTCCTAGAGTCTGAAGTATTTTGAGTCTGACCTCGTGTAAGTCTGACTTCTACTAAGTATAAGTTCACGCGAAACTGAAGTCTGAATCTAATCTTTATAATCTGTGCTTGAGTATGATCTTGATTCTGCATTTGAGTCAAACTGTTAAGTCCGAAATCCAGACTCATATCTTAATCAGAGTCTTGAGTCTGAGTTTCCAGACTCAGAATTACAGCAGAACTAAAAATACATATCTTTTAATATAATTATCAGATCAAGCTAAATTTTTTACACGAGATAGATCTATATGCCGTTAACCTCATATTCAAAAATCATGACGATCCAACGGCCAACGAATATAAAACAATCATTTTACATAGACTGCGCATAGCATGACGAATCTGAAAATGATTTTTCTTTTGTATCTTCAATAAGACATCTTTTGCTCGAAAATGACCGGATCATCAACAAGATATGTTGATCCTGCTCTGATACCAATTGATAGACCCCATAACGTCGATCAAGCAAAAGAATTAAACATTAGCTTAGTGCGGAAACGAAGAACAAAAGAAGTTTCTCAAAGTTTAACATTTTATTGAATAAATGAAGAACATAAACAATGAAAAACAGAGGATAGACGATCTCAAAGTTATGAGATCGGTTCTTGCTGCAGGCAAAGACAACTAACCTCACCCCAAAACATCTTTATTTATAGAGTCTTGGGGATAAGAATTAGGAAACTAAATCCCCTAGATAAATGCAAATCCCACTAATTAAGGGATTTATACAAACTACCGATTTTATCCAATCAATTCTAATAAATAGGAAATATTTTCCTAACAATAGGAAATCTTTTCCTAACAGGATCCCTGAGTCTATCGCCCAGGTAGTGGAAAATGGTGTGGGTGGATTAGTCGGTGGTGGGCTGGCAACATTTGTGGACAACAATGGAAGGGATGGCTGGAAGGCAAGATGAAAGATGGGTAAGGGGAGTCAAGAAAGTAATATGATCGACCTAAACCAAGATGATCTGATGGATATTCAAGGAAGATACATGGTGTGGCACGTGGTGCAAGTTTGTGAGGGGTTAGTGATTTGAGGATAACATAAACAACCAAAAACACGTGAGTGTAGGTTGGATGTTGTTTGAATAGCCAGAGTGAGGTGTGTCGTTTTGATTGGCCGTGGAGGGTAAATGTTGAGAAGATGAGTGGGCATATGAAGGGCTTCGGCCCAGTACGTGGGAGAAAGACGTGCATGAAATAAGAGAGTTCGGATGGTGTTACTAATAGTGCGAAGCATTCTTTCCGACTTACCATTTATGTTGTGACGTATGTGGGCAATAGAAATGGAAATGGATGCCATATTTGGCAAAGAAGTCATGAAAGACATTATTATTCAATTCACCTCTATTGTTACATTGAAATTTTTTTACTCTGCATTTAAATTGGGTTGAACATATGTTGTGAAAAAAGTAAAATTTTCAAAAATCTCAAATTTGTGTCATGACGGATAAACCAACAAGTAATGTGTATAATGATCAAGAAAAATAACATGGTATTTTTTTTTTTTTACCACTTAAGCAATAAATAGGTGCAATCAACCATTTTGTTTTCACATGGATATAACGTTTTTGTTAATACTTTTTTTAATATTTTTTTTCTTCAGAAAAACTAGAATTTTATATAAACGAAAGGCACTCATTCAAAAAGATGAAGACCTATAAAAGCATACAAACGAACTAACCAAATTGACAACCAACCAAAAACAACGGGTACCAGACCCGACCCGACCCGAACCAACAAAAAACACCAAAATAACCTAGATGAAACGCTACATAAAACAACCAAGACAAAGCACTACAACATACATAACTCGAAGGAACACAAAGACCGATTTAAAGCACTTCACACGCCATTGACGTTGAAGTTCCTCAACTCTTCGCCATGAATTTTTTTTAGGCTTGGTCTTTTTCAGATTTTAATTTTGGCTTAGGAACCGTCTTCAATTTAATAATCTTCGTTTCAACCCAACAACCTTTAAAATCCTTCGTAGCCTCCTCAAATAATCTAGAGATATTACGTGAAGAGGAACTACGCCAAACACTTTGGTGAATCGAAGAGAATTCACTTTCAATGTTGAGATCAAAGGCTTTAAAAGCCTCCACCTTGCCCACAACTTGATCAACAACCGACTTTTTGCCTACATCCAAACCCTTACTCGACCCCGATCCCGATCCCGATCCCGAGCCTACAGTCTCCTTCCTTTACATAAATTTTTTGGAATAAGTCACCAGGAGCACCAAAAGCCCACTTGGCTCTTCTGCTGGGAACGAACAAAGTCCGGAGAAGCAGAATGGGCTTTTTACCCAGGCCCAACTTCTAATAAGGAGTCCGGCCCAACATCGATATAAAGTTATCATTATCAACGATCCGAAACTGTGCAATAACACGAACTTCTTTTTATTTGGGAGAAAAGAAGCTTCCAGATTGCAGAGAGAAAAGAGTAAAATAAGTGTGTGAAAAATATGGTGACCTTCATGTCGTACGTCACTGCGGACCTTCAAAATATCACGAACTTGCAGCCTAATGGCGGCACTGATGATCCTAACTTCACCTACTATCTCAAGGTTTATTTTTCAGCTCTCGAAGCACACACGGCACACTTTTACATTATTATATGTTAACTTATACAGTTATACAGAGTACGTTCGTTATATTGTCTATGCATTGGCTCGTAATGATTGCGATTATTTTGAATAATATGTTTTTGTTGATGAAATCATGAAATATGTGAATTGCTTGTTTGAATTCCTCTAAATCGGTTTATACATGCATTTTATTTGAGGTTGTAATTGATTTGATGGCCGATTATGCTCGAAATGTTTTGGTTAACAAATTAGGGTTTCTTAATTTCCGTTTGAGCTATAGTTAATACTTAGGGTTTTTAGTCGATCTTCTCAGATGATTTTAGTGATTTTTTAGTTTAATCGTAGAATTCTGTGATGTGCATCAGTCGATCTGTTTGATGTATGATTAGCTTTGATTACGATTATTAGATGTATGTATATGTATATGTATATATTACATTGTATTTACTTATAAGCTATGGCTTCGATTTGAATTTATTTTGTTTGTTTCGTATCTAACATTTGTAAAACTGCAGTGGCTATATTGTCTTATCTGGAATAATGTGTTGCTTTTTTTTTTTTTTTTTTTTTTTTTTGTTGTTGTACACAGTAACTTAGTTTGCTGCAATTTTAGTGATACAAATGATGAAAGATAAATCATAAACAATACATTCACATGTTTATCTCAGTTTATGGCTTTAGTTAAGGATTAAGGATTATTAGACGTATGTTCATATCTACATTTTTTGTACACTCGCTATATCTGATTCCTTAGTAAAGTCTGGTCACATTACTCTCTGTTTATGCATTATTATATATCTTGTAGCTGCTGAACAGATCTTGCTAGTTAATGTGGTTTGTGCATATATGTACATTACTCATCCACTATATGCACACAATAAGATATAACGTTAGCAAAAGATTGTGAAGGTTACTATGTACAATTGTTTTCGTAATTAAGATTTTATCATGTACCTTATTGTGTATAAGCAGTAGCATTCAATCTACTGATTTTGATTACTTTCCTTTCGCGAAAACACTGCATTCTTAATTTGAAGTACTCAATCTGCTGATTCTTATATTGTTTAAGATACTGGGAAGTTTATAGACGAATTCAACGGTTGAAAACCTTGGCACTGATGTCAGGAAGACACAGCCCAAATTTGATGAAGATCCAACGGTTAGATCTCCGGGGATCGTCTCTGTTATGACCTGCTGTTTTCAAAACCGGGAATGGAATATCTCACACTTTTTCTTGATCTCTCTGATCTCTCTTATGACCAAAAATAGCTGCACACTTGAAGTTTAAAATGCCCTAGAATGATTGACTAAGTCAACTAGCATCTTGGGCCTATTTTGTTGGGCTTGGGCCTTTCTCATTAATTGGAAACCAATAACCCAACAAATCTCCCCCTTTCCAATTATGAGGAAGGAATCGCCATCCCGGCGATCGAGCAACATACCTTGAGCTTCTCACTTGCTAAAGCCTTTGTGAACATGTCGGAACCATTATCATCGGTGTGAACTTTATCAAGTTCAAACGAACCATCTTCAAGACGTTCTTTAATCCAATGATACCGCACACCTATATGTTTTGTCCGCTTATGATACATAGAATTTCTAGCCAAATGAATCGCACTCTCATTATCACAAAGAACCACATATCGTGATTGCTTAAACCCAAGGTCTTGTAGAAACCTTTTCATCCACAATAGTTCTTTGCATGCTTCTGTTGCTGCCATATACTCAGCCTCGGTTGTAGACAATGCAACACACTTTTGTAACCTTGATTGCCATGAAACTGCTCCCCCTGCGAAAGTCATCAAATATCCAGAAGTGGATTTCATGTTATCTTTGTTTCCTGCCATATCTGAGTCTGTATAACCAACAAGCACCGGCTCTCCATTTCCGAATGTGATACCTAACTTTGAAGTACCTCGTAAGTATCTCATAATCCATTTAACCGCTTCCCAATGCTTCTTACCCAGATTTGACATAAACCGACTAACAACACTTACCGCATGAGCTATATCTGGCCTAGTACACACCATAGCATACATCAAGCTACCAACTGCTGACGCATATGGAACTATATCCATCTCCTCAACATCCTCCTTTGAAGTAGGACAATCTCTTTCTGTTAGCTTAAAGTTGTTTGTAAGAGGGGAACTAACCACTTTAGCATTCTTCATGTTGAATCTACTTAGCACCTTTTCAATGTATTGCTCTTGTGATATATGTAACGTCTTAGCACCTCTATCTCTAGAAATTCGAATGCCAAGAATCTGTTTTGCTGGCCCCAAGTCTTTCATAGCAAAAGACTTGCTCAATTCTCGTTTCAACTGCGCAATTCTTTTAATATTTTTACCAACAATCAACATATCATCAACGTATAACAACAATATGATGAAATCATCATCACCAAACCTCTGAAAGAAAACACAATGATCTGAAGTTGTCTTTCGGTAGCCTTGCTTTCCTATAACCGACTCAAACTTCTTATACCACTGTCTCGGTGCTTGCTTCAACCCATATAAACTTTTCTGAAGTCTACAAACATAATTTTCTTTACCCTTAACCCGAAAACCTTCAGGTTGCATCATGTAGATTTCCTTATCCAAATCACCGTGAAGAAAAGCAGTCTTGACATCCATCTGTTCAACCTCAAGATCAAGACTAGCAGCTAATCCAAGAACCACTCGAATAGATCCCATCTTCACAACCGGTGAGAAAATCTCATCAAAATCAATACCCTTTTTCTGGCTGAATCCTTTAACGACTAACCTAGCTTTGTACCTTGGTTGTGAAGTAAGCTCATCTGTCTTCACTTTGAATACCCATTTGTTTCTCAAAGCTCTCTTGCCTTTAGGTAACTTCACCAGCTCATAAGTATTGTTCTCATGCAAGGAATTCATCTCATCTTGCATAGCTTCACCCCACTCTTTCTTATGCTCATCTTTCATTGCTTCTGAATAACATTCTGGCTCTCCCCCATCAGTAACTAATACATACTCATCAGCAGAATATCTAACAGAAGGATGACGGTCTCGGGTAGACCGCCTAAGTGGGACAAATGGGGGCACATCTGGTACTAGAATCTCTACCTGCTCCGGAGCATCACCAACATCAGTACCATGTTCATCATTCTGAACATCATCTCCAACATGTTGTGGAGTAACTGGATCCAAATCAACAAGATCAGTACTAGGTTGAGGAACTGAATCTGTCTTCTCAACATCTTTTAACATCTGATCTTCTGTAAAAACAACATCTCGGCTTCGTACAAGTTTCTTCTGAACTGGATCATATAACCTGTACCCAAAATCATCTTCACCATAGCCGAGGAATACACATGGCTTAGTCTTCATATCAAGCTTTGACCTCTCATCTTTGGGAACATGAACAAAAGCTTTACATCCAAAAACTCGTAAATGGCGGTAAGAAACATCTTTGCCGCTCCAAACCCTGTTAAGAACATCAAAACACAAAGGAACACAAGGGGTTAGATTAATAATATGAACTGCCGTATTTAAAGCCTCACCCCAAAAGGAATCGGACAACCCTGCATGTGAAAGCAAACATCTAACTCTCTCAACCAAAGTTCTGTTCATCCTTTCTGCTAAGCCATTCAACTGAGGTGTCTTTGGTGGAGTCTTTTGATGCCGAATACCATTCTCCTTACAATAAGCATCAAATCTGCCAATGTATTCACCGCCATTATCAGTTCGAATACACTTGAGTTTCTTCCCCGTTTGCCTTTCAACTAGTGTATGAAATTCCTTAAACTTTTCAAATACTTGATCCTTTGACTTTAAGGTATAAACCCACACCTTCCTGGAATGATCATCGATGAATGTAACAAAGTAGGAACATCCACCAAGTGTCCTAGTCTTCATAGGCCCACACACATCTGAATGAACTAGATCAAGTATGTTCTCCATTCGAAAAGGAGAATGACTCTTAAACGCAACTCTGGTCTGTTTCCCTGCCAAACAGTGAGAACACTTACTCAAATCAATACCACTAACACCCGACAACACATTCTTCTTGAACAAGATAGACATCCCCTTTTCACTCATGTGGCCAAGTCTTTTATGCAACAACTCAGTAGAATCAACATTGTCCACTGCGTTAACAATGTTCTGGATGATCTTCGGACGCGTGATGTATAATCTTGAGTCTTTCTTGCCTCTTCCCACTATCATAGAACCAAGAGTTAGTTTCCAAATACCATTACCAAAACCGTTATAATAACCATCATCATCAAGAATGCCTGTTGAAATAACATTAAGTCTCATATCCGGAACATGTTTTACATTATGCAAAACTAACTCCATTCACGTGTCAAATTTCAAACAAACATCTCCAATACCAACGATCTTTGATAACCCGGCATTACCCATCCTAGCAAATCCATAGTCACCTGGAGTGTAAGATGAGAAGTGATCTCTACAAATTGCAACATGACATGTAGCACCACTATCAACAATCCAACTCGTGTCATCATGAGTAAGATTAATCATATCATAATCAATACAAACAAAGAATTCATCCGTAATAGTGTTAACTTCAACCTTATCATCATCACCACCATCACTTTTCTTTTGTTTATTCTTGTCATATGCCTTTTTCTTCTCATTCTTCAACTTTGGACAATACCACTTTGTGTGCCCCTTTTCATGACAATTATAACACTCAACATTAGCAAATTTACCTTTGCGTGAGCTGCTACGATGATTGCCTCTTTTACTCTGACCTCTACTATGACTTCTCCCCCGCGTTTCTGTGACCAAGATATCTGACTGTGAAGAGGAACCTTGTGACTTTCTTCTCATCTCTTCATTCAAAATACTACCCTTAGCCAATTCCATGGTGATAGTACCATTCGGTGCAGAGTTGGACAAAGATGTCCTAAAAGTCTCCCAAGAGTCCGGTAATGTACCAAGTAACCAGAGACCCTGAATCTCATCCTCAAACTTGATACCCATACCTGCAAGCTGATTTATAATACCCTGATATGCATTTAGGTGATCTGTAATAGGAGTCCCATCATGATACTTCAAAGCCATCATCTGCTTAATTAAGAACAACTTGTTATTCCCAGTCTTTCGTTCATATAACTGCTCAAGCTTTTTCCATAAGGCTTTAGCATCAGTCTCCCCAGTAATATGATTCACAACATTATCATCAACCCACTGCCGAATATACCCGCATACTTGTCTATGCAAAATTTTTCATTGAGCATCAGATTTTTCCTCAGGTTTATCCTCAGTAAAAACAGGCAAATAATAATCTTTCACATAAAGAAGATCCTCCATTTTACCTTTCCAAACATGATAATTTGAACCATTTAAACTAATCATTTTACTTGTATTAGCTTCCATCTTTCACACAAGTCAAATCAAATAACCTAGCTCTAGATACCAATTTGATGGGAAAATGGTCACAACGGGCAATTTACAAAACGGAAACAAACATCCGTTTGACAAGCATTTCCCGACCCATATGAACCTGTGAGAAAACTAACAAATAAGGTATACCACAATCACCACAAATCAGCCCCAATTCTGTCCCAAATCAGCAAATACAAAATAACTGAGCACACACAATACACACGAGACTTTTTACGTGGAAAACCTCTCAAAATCGAGAGTAAAAACCACGGGACTCGTAAGCCACTTAAATTCCACTATCATCAACAAAGAGAGCAATACAATAATCCTTCTCTAGATCAACTAGAAGTATACAACATCATCATACTCTTGAACAACAATAATCAACAAGTATATGAAGAAATTAAAGACAAAAGATGAATGATTCACCCAATAAACTGCCCTCTGTTTCAGCAGCGAGAACACGAGCTACAGGCCTCTTTAGACGAATTCAACGGTTGAAAACCTTGGCACTGATGTCAGGAAGACACAGCCCAAATTTGATGAAGATCCAACGGTTAGATCTCCGGGGATCGTCTCTGTTATGACCTGCTGTTTTCAAAACCGGGAATGGAATATCTCACACTTTTTCTTGATCTCTCTGATCTCTCTTATGACCAAAAATAGCTGCACACTTGAAGTTTAAAATGCCCTAGAATGATTGACTAAGTCAACTAGCATCTTGGGCCTATTTTGTTGGGCTTGGGCCTTTCTCATTAATTATTTGCGATGCATGCAAGTAACTACTACTAATTTGGTTATCACTTGAAGTTGTACGTGTATGGTATCTCTGACGATTTCTCTTTATAATAAATGAAATGAATATATAATATATAATCTGTATGATGTGTAGTTGAAGTGTGAGAACTGTGGCGAGATAACTCAGAAGGAGACATGTGTGAGCCTAACTGATTTTCAGGCCACTGCCAATCTCATGCTAAAGGTTAATTATCCTCTGATCCTTTCTTCTATAAGAAGCATATGCAGTCATTGTGGTGTTTATAAGTATGACTGAGATCATTTGGTTATTATTAGTTAAATAAATAAATGAATACATGTGTGTGTGTTTGTGGTGGTGTATCAGTGCAAGTTTTGTAAAAGGGAAGGAAGTGTTACTATGATCCCTGGCAAAGGCATTCGACTTACCCTTGAGATGAGTGAGAGAGGGATGTATGCGCCTTTGATGCTATTTGATTTCAAGGGTTATGTACCACTCGAACTTGCCTTTGATACTAGTTCTTATGTGTCTACTTTAACATATATAACTCCAGCTTAGGTAACATGAAACTCAATAATAAGCCAGGTAGCAACCTCAATGATTGTGATCGGGGATATTTAGAATCCATGTATGCATAACCCAGGTAACAGTTGTTGAAGCATCAACAATTTTTTATATTGGGCATTTATGTTTTTAGAAATAGCATCATTGTTATGGTAGCAATAAAAATTGTCTAATTTTAATAATATACACAATTAAACGTGTTTCTTTACATAAGCAAGCAAGTAATAATCTCTTGATATGCCAGCTTTTATTAACTCTCTTTTTCTCACCGAAACGAAATCTTCTACAACCTAATCCGCTGCTAGTCCTGCTACAACCCCAATCGAAATCGAAGCATTATCCGGCATTGAAAACTCTACAGTCTAGGGCCCCTAAAGACCCGAATTGCAAGCTGACTTCAACCTCATGTAAATCAATGACTTACTTCAAAACCACATTCGCATTTGCAGGTTGATCACTGGTAGTGTTAATCAAGAGAATTTAAGGCTGTAAATGTAATTTGTATTGATCAGTTTTAATATTGACTTGAATTGATACAATTGTATTATGTTTTATTACATTCTTGCAAGTGTTTTATACATACAAAGCTATAACAGTTAATTCCAAATAAGGAATGGTTCCAATAAACCTTTTGGAGCCTCCTTTTACAAAAGTGGAATTGTGGACAGATTAGTAACCGTTGCTTTGGACTTGTGATATATCTTTGAAAAGGGAAAGGATGAAAGTCTACTTTCTAATCCCAAAGGTCAAATTACCAAATATGGTAATTTGACTTGGAGTCTTCAATTGCAGTATTTCTAACACTCCCCCTCAAGTTGAATAGTGGAGTTTTCAATGTTCAACTTGTCGAGAACATTGCTGAAGAGTCTTCCGTTAACAGATTTGGTGGGGATGTCGGCTAGCTGATCTTCTGATCTGATTGATGGAAGAGAAATGATCTCGGCATCTAACTTTTCTCTGATAAAATATCTATCCACTTCAACATGTTTTGTTCGATCATGTTGAACTGAATTTTCTGAGATTGCGATTGCTGCTTCATTATCGCAGAGGATCTGAATAGCTTCTTTTAGAGGGAATCCTATTTCTGTCAAGAGTTTTCGAATCCATAAAGCTTCCACCACTCCCTTTGCGATTCCTCTAAATTCTGATTCTGCACTTGATAAGGAAACGACCTTTTGTTTCTTACTCTTCCACGCAACTAAGTTTCCTCCAACTATTGTGAAGAAACCTGAAGTTGATCGTCTATCTCCTTTTTCTCCAGTCCAACTTGCATCCGTATAAACTTGTGCTTCAAGGTGCCCATTCTTTTTTAATACAACTCCATTGCCTGCTGTTTTCTTTAAGTATCTGATGATCCTCATTACAGCTTCCATGTGGTGAACCTGTGGTTGATGCATAAACTGGCTCACAACTCCCACTGCATGTGCTATATCTGGCCGAATGTGAGCAAGATAGATGAGTTTTCCCACCATCCTTTGGTTTTGCCCTTTGTCAACAAGATCAGCTTCGTCTTCTATATATAACTTTTGGTTTGGAATCATTAAAGTATCAGCTGGTTTGCAATCAATCATACCCGTTTCTGCAAGAAAATCAAGAACATACTTCTTTTGACAGATAAATATTCCCTGTTGGGATCTTAATACCTCAATCCCCAAAAAATACTTAAGTCTGTCCAAATCTTTCATTTCAAATTCTTTAAATAAGTTCATTTTTAAGTTAGAAATTTCCTCTTTATCATTTCCTGTTATTATCATATCATCAACATAAATGATTAAGCATGTAATTAAATTTTCTTTTCGTTTAAAAAAGAGTGTATGATCCGAGTTGCTTTGTTTAAAATCATATTTTTTCATAAATAGTGTAAATCTCCCAAACCAAGCCCGTGTTGATTGTTTTAACCCATATAAAGCCTTTTTAAGTCGACAAACTTCCCTGTTTTTAAAGTTGTCGGTGAATCCAGGTGGTGCTTCCATATAGACTTCCTCTTTTAATTCGCCATGGAGAAAAGCATTCTTCACATCAAATTGGTGAAGTGGCCACTCCTCATTTGCAGCGATAGAAAAGAGAACTCTAATGGTATCAATTTTCGCAACTGGTGAGAAGGTTTCGGAGTAATCGATCCCATATGTCTGAGTGTATCCTTTCGCAACCAGTCGAGCTTTATATCTTTCAATAGTTCCATCTGGTTTATATTTTATCGTAAATACCCATCGACATTCCACTAGTTTCTTTACTTGAGGCATGTCACATTTTTCCCACGTGTTATTTTCATTCAAGGCTTTCATTTCAACTTCCATTACTTCTTTCCAGTTTTTTGATTTTAGAGCTTGTTCAACGGAAGTTGGAATATTTTCAGAGTAAATTGCGAAATTAAACTGATGAGCTTCTTTTGACAGATTTCCCTGTGCTATATTAGCCATAGGATATCTGGATCTTTGCGCTTCTTTTTCAGGTAAGTATCGTTTAGGTGGGACACCTCTATTGACTCTTTGAGGTAGGACATATCGTTGGGTGGTTTCATCGAAATTTGTGTTATTTTGTTCCTCATGGGTTTGATTTTCATTGTTCGAGGAGGTTTCAGCAGTCTCATAGTTTAGTTGGATAGTTTCCGTGGGTTCATGGTCTTGTGTTGGTTGTGTTGGCTCGGGATTTAGTGTTGGAGTTTGTATAGGTTCAGGGTTTTGTGTTGGCTCGGGCTCTCGTGTTTGAGGTGGTTCAGGGTTTTGTGTTTGAGGTATTTGATGTGGAACCCATGTCATCCAACTGAGAGTGTCATTACTTTCATTCTCCACCTCACTCGTGAGTTGGGTAATATTGTAAAAATATTCAGTTTCGAAAAAATCACAGTTCATTGTGGTAAAAACATGACGCCTTTTGTAACGACCCGACAAAATCGTCATTGACGGCGCCACTAACTTAGGTCCCGTTACGTGGTCGTAGTCCCTATATGAGACTCGTTTGACCAAAATTATGTCGCATTCATTTGAAAAGTACAAGACTTACAAAGTTTAGTTTACCAAATGGATCGACAACAAGTTTAAGTTTACAAAAGTATAATGTATAAATGAAATAAACTTGCGACATAATATAAGTTGAAAGTTACGGTTGCTATAAATAGCGTAAGTATGTAAACAATATGTTTGAATCCAAAGGTGCTATCACTAGCGTATGCATGTATGTATGCTTGACTCCAAGCAAGAAATCAGAGTGTATGCATGTATGCTTGACCCCAAACAAGTATGAGTGTACGCGGAAGCATGTATCAAATAGCCATGTATGAACCTGAGAAACATATAGAAACTGTCAACGAAAAACGTTGGTGAAATCATAGGTGTTTGTAATAAACGTTGTTTTTGAACCACAAGATTTAGTATTCCCATAACGTTGATTATCAAAATCGTTTGCATTCCAAAAGTATTGTTCGCGAGCACCCAATTATCAAGACTTAACGTATCCTTCCATAGAACCCCATCACAATAGTGTTAGAACATACACTGTTTCTCAAAAATATATTTCATCCGTAGACGGTAGCGAACCGTCCGAAATGAGGGTTTGTCAAACCCGTATGGCCATACAATATAAGTTCTTGCTTACACCCTGCAAGTGTAACTAATGATAATCGAATTGAGAATTTTTGTTCTAACTCGCTGTAGAATGTTTGTTTCATCGTACTTGTGTTCAAAGTATAAAAGTAAGTAGTACAAAATGTAACAAAGTATATGTTTCTCAGCCCACAATTTAAAAGTATAAAAAGTTGTTGAAAAGGTGGGACTATGATCTCACCTCGAGTGCACGAGTATAAATGTACTTCACAAAGTAAATGTGTGCATGAAAGTTGCTTAGCCTTGACCTAAACAAGTAAGTTGTATCAATTACCGGTTACGACACAAGGTCGGTCGAAATGTGTTCAATTAGTCCTATGGCTCGTTACGACTCGATTAGTATAGCATGTGAATCACGTTGTCAAGTTTCATGCAAGAATCACGTATAAAAGCATGTTAGAACGATTGCATAAGAGTTTGGTTAAGTTTGACTAAAAGTCAAACTTGGTCAAAGTCAAAGTCAACGGGGTCGGTTCGGGTATCCGACAATTTTCCTAAGCTTAGAATTCATATATAAACATGTTTGCCAAGTTTCATGTTAATCGGAGTTACGAGTAAGCGGGGGTGAAAATGTGAAAATCAAAAGAATTTGGGACAGGCCCAAATGGCGCGCCGCGCGGATTTTGGCGCGCCGCTCCATATAACTGATCAGCAAGTCTGACAGTTTTCACACTCAAGCACGAATCCAACTTCAAATACCCATAAATCCTAAACCGTAAACACCCAAAACAAGTATCTTATATCGTTGGAAAGGTATTTTGACAAGGAATACAACTAAACACATTTCATGAATCAATTCCATCATTAACAACAATGAAAACCTCAATAAATGATCGTTAAATATTAAAAATCGAAGTTTCAAGTTCATAAAACGCATTTCAAGATTCGGGAATGCAATTCACACATATGATATGCCGTTTTGAAGGTAATGAAACATACAATACAACTAATCACTAACTAATAACATTTCATGGCATTCAAAGCATCAAAATTTCCTTTTAGAGTTCATCAAACCCTAATCAAGAATCACAAAACCAATAATCATGTAAATGATGTTTTCCAAATCAACCTACACATCAAATTGATGCTAAAGATGCTAGTAACACTTTTAAAAGATAAACTTTAACAATTTAACAACATTAACTCATTCAAAATCAAAGATTAAGCACACCCATTTCAAATGTTCAAACTAGTTACTCAAAACAACGAATCGAGCAAACAAAACATATATTCATGTTATACACGAGCCATAGACACTAACTAACACCATTTCAAGTCAAAAACACGAATTTAGAGAAATCTAGAGTTTTTAGAAACTTTACCCCAAGCTATGAAATTGGTACCAAATCGAAGAGGATGAAGAGAGGATCACGAAAATGTAATTTGTTTTGATGTTTGCTTCTCCAATCAGATTTAGATGATGAATTTGTGAGTTGGGTGTTTATGGTTCAAAAATGGAAGAGAGAAAGGAGGTAGAAGGAGAAGAGGAAAATGAATGGATGAGATGGGGAGGTGGTGACTAGTCACCAAACATTTGGCCAAATGCCAAGATTAGTCCCTCAAGTTTGTTGTCGGGTGCGGGAGTTAACCAAACGAATATTTCTTAAAACGCTCGAGTAAACGAGTGATGTTATAATTAAATAACGGGAATATTAAGAACGTTAGTCATCGGAAAATACGAATTTAAATAACGAAAGATATTATAAAAAAACGGTGTTAAAATTAAATTTAACGAAAAAACGCGGGATGTTACATTATCCACACCTCAAAAGAAATTTCGTCCCGAAATTTAGTTGGAAGTAGTAGTTGTTGTTTCTTCTTCGAAACCTTGCATTGTAAACTCTACGAATAAGTGAGGGTACTACCTTGGGCATTTCAACGAACTTTGACGGTCGGGATTTTACGTTGTTTTAAAGTTGGTTTCACGATTCATAGTTTCATCAATAGGAATAATAAGTTTTTGTTTCGCGAGACACGTCTTTAAGTTTAGCGCATGGAATGTAGGATGAACGGAGACTCAAACGAGTCGGAAAATCTAAATGGCTAGCAACGGGTCCAAAACGCCCCAAGATTTTTAAAAGGATCAAAATATCGCGGATTTAGCTTTCTACGTTTCCCGAAATGAATTACACCTCCTCAAGGTGCGACTTTTTACGTTACGCGGTTTTCCACATGGAATTTGAAAAGTTTACGTCTAACAGTGGCATAGCTCCTTTGGCGACTACGGTCGTCTCGAGCCTTTCTGAGGTTAAAGAAGTTTCTTGGTTGTTCCATGAATGAGCTCGGGTTCGGTGGTTTGATTATCATTTACTTGGTTCTACAAAAGGAGAATGACGTTTCCGGTCACATAAGATTTCAAAAGGTGTGACGTTAAGACTTGAATGATAACCATCGGCGTAAGAGAATTTAGTAAAGGCAATGAATTTTCTCAAGAAATTTTGAAGTTGATAACACGAATTCGTTTTATGGTTTCCAAGGTTTGAATCGTATGTTTGTTTGGCCCTTCGAGATGCGTTGATGTGATGTACTCATGCCTAAACGTGGTCCCGAGGCTTTTTGTAAGGCACCCCGAAATTTAGAAGTGAAATGAGAATCTCAATCCGAGACGAGGTACATTTCCTTAAGGTATATTCGAACAAGTTCGTTAGGACTTGAAAACGTTTGTTGGAACAAGTTTCTTATCGGTTTCTGAAAACGTTCGTTAGGACTATTCACCCTCGTGGAGAATACTAGTATAATGTGAAGAGTCTCTCTCTTCATTGAGAAATTAGATATAAGTTTTCCTTAAACGGAAGTACAAGTGTAATGCAAGAGAAGTTTCCGCCTCGATGTGAGAATATCAAGCATATTTGTAGTTCGTCGATAAAAATGTGCGAAAACGAGATAGTATACGCGTGTAACGTATGTTTGAAGTCGAAAGAATTTGTCGCTCATTCGGAAGCATAAATATGGTTCGACAATAATCGAAGATGTGTCCCTGGTATGGTTGTTATCAATATTTTCGGAGTTTTCGGATGTTCAAACAAGAAAAATGAAGTCATGTACATGGCACATGGTGGTGATTAGGTTGATCGAGTCCAATCACCATCGCGTGTCACTAGAACTTTGGTATGGCTTACTATAATATAACCACGTTGATCGAGTGTCATTATATTATGCTAACTCATACCTCCATTCCCACATCACTCCATAAATTCAAGTTCGGGTGATCGTGAAGATTTAAAATGAACAAAGTGTAACGACATCTCTAACGTGACTCGTATTGAATCGAAAGAATTAGTGCAACTCTAAAGAAGCGTTCCCCGAGGGAAGTGTATAGATGATTATTCACGTCAATGCGGTTCAAGTCAAACAATAATGTCCTTTAGGTACGAAAAGAGTAACGAATTATGATAACGAGTAGTACGCAACCGTAGTGATAAGTAGTGACGACGATACTCACCTAGAGTAGTGATGGTAGTAACAAGAAGTGGTAGATAGTAAGGAACACCGGTGTGACACTGATAGTAAGTTGAAACGGTGGCGAATAACAATCTGGGAGACAGAGTTCCCAAACAAGTGTGACTAATGAAGTCGTCGTCATCCTTACGCGTATGAATCTTGAATTTACGTGTGTTACCAGAAAGTGACAGAATACGGATTCGTATGATGAAAGTTTGGTACCATTAAAAGGTTCACCTAAGAATGATTCAAGTATAAATGCACAAGTAGTCAAGTAAGTGCTATCTATAGCAAATGTATGTCAGGATGCAATGACTAACTATCCGGTTGTAGTCTAGATTCACTAATGCGTCCTAACGACTTTGTCAGACACACTAATGCATATCCTAGTTCCCTACAACCAACGCTCTGATACCATCTGTAACGACCCGACAAAATCGTCATTGACGGCGCCGCTAACTTAGGTCCCGTTACGTGGTCGTAGTCCCTATATGAGACTCGTTTAACCAAAATTATGTCGCATTCATTTGAAAAGTACAAGACTTACAAAGTTTAGTTTACCAAATGGATCGACAACAAGTTTAAGTTTACAAAAGCATAATGTATAAATGAAATAAACCTGCGACATAATATAAGTTGAAAGTCACGGTTGCTATAAATAGCGTAAGTATGTAAACAATATGTTTGAATCCAAAGGTGCTATCACTAGCGTATGCATGTATGTATGCTTGACTCCAAGCAAGAAATCAGAGTGTATGCATGTATGCTTGACCCCAAGCAAGTATGAGTGTACGCGGAAGCATGTATCAAATAGCCATGTATGAACCTGAGAAACATATAGAAACTGTCAACGAAAAACGTTGGTGAAATCATAGGTATTTGTAATAAACGTTGTTTTTGAACCACAAGATTTAGTATTCCCATAACGTTGATTATCAAAATCGTTTGCATTCCAAAAGTATTGTTCGCGAGCACCCAATTATCAAGACTTAACATATCCTTCCATAGAACCCCATCACAATAGTGTTAGAACATACACTGTTTCTCAAAAATATATTTCATCCGTAGACGGTAGCGAACCGTCCAAAATGAGGGTTTGTCAAACCCGTATGGCCACACAATATAAGTTCTCGCTTACACCCTGCAAGTGTAACTAATGATAATCGAATTGAGGATTTTTGTTCTAACTCGTTGTGGAATGTTTGTTTCATCGTACTTGTGTTCAAAGTATAAAAGTAAGTAGTACAAAATGTAACAAAGTATATGTTTCTCAGCCCACAATTTAAAAGTATAAAAAGTTGTTGAAAAGGTGGGACTATGATCTCACCTCGAGTGCACGAGTATAAATGTACTTCACAAAGTAAACGTGTGCATGAAAGTTGCTTAGCCTTGACCTAAACAAGTAAGTTGTATCAATTACCGGTTACGACACTAGGTCGGTCGAAATGTGTTCAATTAGTCCTATGGCTCGTTACGACTCGATTAGTATAGCATGTGAATCACGTTGTCAAGTTTCATGCAAGAATCACGTATAAAAGCATGTTAGAACGATTGCATAAGAGTTTGGTTAAGTTTGACTAAAAGTCAAACTTGGTCAAAGTCAAAGTCAACGGGGTCGGGTCGGGTATCCGACAATTTTCCTAAGCTTAGAATTCATATATAAACATGTTTGCCAAGTTTCATGTTAATCGGAGTTACGAGTAAGCGGGGGTGAAAATGTGAAAATTAAAAGAATTTGGGACAGGCCCAAATGGCGCGCCGCGCGGATTTTGGCGCGCCGCTCCATATAACTGATTAGCAAGTCTGGCAGTTTTCACACTCAAGCACGAATCCAACTTCAAATACCCATAAATCCTAAACCGTAAACACCCAAAACAAGTATCTTATATCGTTGGAAAGGTATTTTGACAAGGAATACAACTAAACACATTTCATGAATCAATTCCATCATTAACAACAATGAAAACCTCAATAAATGATCGTTAAATATTAAAAATCGAAGTTTCAAGTTCATAAAACGCATTTCAAGATTCGGGAATGCAATTCACACATATGATATGCCGTTTTGAAGGTAATGAAACATACAATACAACTAATCACTAACTAATAACATTTCATGGCATTCAAAGCATCAAAATTTCCTTTTAGAGTTCATCAAACCCTAATCAAGAATCACAAAACCAATAATCATGTAAATGATGTTTTCCAAATCAACCTACACATCAAATTGATGCTAAAGATGCTAGTAACACTTTTAAAAGATAAACTTTAACAATTTAACATTAACTCATTCAAAATCAAAGATTAAGCACACCCATTTCAAATGTTCAAACTAGTTACTCAAAACAACGAATCGAGTAAACAAAACATATATTCATGTTATACACGAGCCATAGACACTAACTAACACCATTTCAAGTCAAAAACACGAATTTAGAGAAATCTAGAGTTTTTAGAAACTTTACCCCAAGCTATGAAATTGGTACCAAATCGAAGAGGATGAAGAGAGGATCACGAAAATGTAATTTGTTTTGATGTTTGCTTCTCCAGTCGGATTTAGATGATGAATTTGTGAGTTGGGTGTTTATGGTTCAAAAATGGAAGAGAGAAAGGAGGTAGAAGGAGAAGAGGAAAATGAATGGATGAGATGGGGAGGTGGTGACTAGTGACCAAACATTTGGCCAAATGCCAAGATTAGTCCCTCAAGTTTGTTGTCGGGTGCGGGAGTTAACCAAACGAATATTTCTTAAAACGCTCGAGTAAACGAGTGATGTTATAATTAAATAACGGGAATATTAAGAACGTTAGTCATCGGAAAATACGAATTTAAATAACGAAAGATATTATAAAAAAACGGTGTTAAAATTAAATTTAATGAAAAAACGCGGGATGTTACACCTTTTTGGGCTATAACTTCGATATCCTTTTTGGTTTATTCCATAGCCAACCATGACACATTTTTCCGCACATGGATCTAGTTTGGTGCACTCATGTTTTGGAATGTGAACAAAGACCGAGCACCCAAATATTCGAGGTTCGATGCTAAATGAAGTCGGAAGGGTATGAAATTTGGAAAGGGTATCTCTAGGGGTTTTTGTGCCCAAAACTTTGGTAAGTAAACGATTGATAAGATAAGTAGCGGAAGCAAGAGCTTCAGGCCAAAAACTTTTCGGAACTTTGGATTTAATTAATAATGCTTTTGTCATTTCTAAAAGTAGTCGATTTTTTCGTTCGGCTACGCCATTTTGCTCGGGGGTATGAGCACACGAGGTTTGATGAATAATTCCATTATTTTCGCAAAAAGATTTTATTGATGAGTTTACAAACTCACCCCCATTATCGGATCTTAACATTTGTATATTTTTATTAAATTGGGTTTGTATCATTTTATAAAAATGAGAAAAAATTTCAAATACTTCCGATTTGTGAGTTAAAAAATAAATCCAGGTCATGCGTGAATGGTCATCAATAAATAGGACAAAATATCGGAAGTTTTTTCCTCCATTGACTGGTGCAGGACCCCAAACATCCGAATGGATTAAAGCAAAATGAACATCTTTTCTTGTATTACTAGGTTTAAAAGTACTTTGGTGGCTTTTAGCCAAAATACAACTTTCACAGTTTAAGTTTATATTTGACGGAAAAAGACTAGAAAATAAAGCGTGTAAATATCCGACTGATGGGTGACCCAACCTCCTGTGTCATAACCAAGCTTCTCTCGTAGGTGTTCCGTGAGCAAGCATCACGGTACCTTGTTGGGTTACTTCGTTCACATAGTACAATCCACCCCGTTCGGTACCACAGCTCAATAATTTTCCCAGTTCTAATGTCTTGAAGGATACAGAAAGTGCAGAGGCGAAGCCAGGATTTGAGCTTAAGGGGGGCTTGGCATTATATAGTTTATCGGAAGAAAAAAAAAAGCACTCTAATGGGGCTTTGTGACTTCGACTCAATTTCTTGCCAAAATATAGTTTCTAAATCTTCCTAAAGCTTTCCTCTACATTAGGCTCCTTACTAGATAAAACTTTTGACCCAACTATGAGATTAAAATTCAAACTTATTTACATCTATTAATGCTATACTTGTTCATTTTATACGATTATGTAATCAGAAAAAATCAAGATACATAAATAGTTTTTCTATATACTTATAGCTGATATTATATAAATAAGTTTTAACTTCAAATAAAATTCCATGAATTTCATATTTGTTTTAAAAGTATCGTTCAATCTTTCAAACTAATTTCTATCATCTAAATAATCAATTTACGAAAAAGAAACAACGTGGCATTCACGTGTATACTAGAAAATCACATGATTTAAGATTGGAAATTTCAATGGCTTATTAATAAAGTCAGGGACTAAAATGAATTATAAAATGTTAATTGAAGGGCTTTATTGAAACATTGACAAATAACTCATCTTCCTCACTAAACCTTCAGGAAACTCACCTCTAATTTAGAAATCGAGTTCCACAATTTATAATTTTTACAATTAAAACACACAATACTTAATAAATTACCAACAGTTAGGGGAGGCAAAGCACCCACACGCCCCCCTATTGTCTCCGCCTCTGAGAAAGTGGGATGTAGTAGGACAAAATAATTAAGTTCTTTTGTAAGGTGGCTAACGGATAAAAGTTTATGAGACAGAGTTGGAATATATAAACAATTAGACAGTTTCATAGTCGGAGTAATTTCAATTCCTCTACCCCCTTCGACTTGTACAATATCTCCGTTGGCCGTTTGAATTTTATTAATTCGTGGTGTTGTTTTGGAACAAAAATCCGATTTTTCAAATGTCATGGTGTGAGTAGCACCGCAATCAAAAATCCATTCCCCACTTTTTGTTTTGTTTGTGACAACATTAATTTTTCCATAAGAGATTTTATTTTCCAAAAAAGAATTTTTAAGTTGTTTTGTTTTATCAAAAATTTTACTGTCTAAAAAAGAATTTTTTGTTTTATCAAACTGATTTGAAATTTGGGCCTTCCCAACTTGTTTTTTAAGGTTTAAGAGTTCTTGGGCCTGCCCAACTTGTTTTTTTAAGATTTAAGGGTTCTTGGCCTTCTTTAGTCCCCATTCATTTTCTATACGTGGTTTGGTCAGGTTGTGAGTCACAACACCCAAATTAGGGTTATTGCCTCTATTGGCTGTACCCTTCTTCTTCCCCAATTTCTCTGAACTTTCGTTCAATTGAGAGTTTTTCAACTCTCCATTTAATGTCTGGTGATGCAAACGATTAAGGTTCAAGGTATTTGTTTCACTTTTATAAAAATCTGGTGATTTTGGTCTAAAAGAAGAATCTAATTCTTCTTCTTCGATTATTTCTCCAAGGCATTGGAACCAATTGCTCGGTTTTTCGTTTATATCAGGCTTTCCCTTTTTCACTGATTTGTGAAGGGAATTTGGGATTTTAGGGTTTGAGGATTGAATCCTTACCCATTTGGTCGATTTGTTCATTTGATAAGAAAATTGAAGGATTGAAGTGTAGCGACCCGACAAAATCGTCATTGACGGCGCCGTCTACTTAGGTCCCGTTACGTGGTCATAAGTCTTTAAAACAACGTTTGACCAAAAGATATGTCGCATTCGTTTCAAATGTAAAGATTGTTCAAAGTTTACAAGAATAGTTCCACCACAAGTTACGTTACAAAGTTATAAGTACAAATGAAACTTATGCGACACAATTTAAAAGTAGCCAAAAGACGCTCCATGTATGCATATATACTCGACATCCAATGCAAGTATCAAAATAATGAGCGGAAGCATGTATCATGTATCGTTCAAGGACCTGAGAAAAACATAGAAATCTGTCAACGAAAACGTTGGTGAAATCATAGGTTTAAGTAAGTAA